>NW_005200670.1:23075-92339 GCF_000372725.1 Emiliania huxleyi CCMP1516 | reverse complement strand
GGCCCCCCCCGAGCCCCCCGGGGTTTTTTTTTTAAGGGGTCCCCAAAGGAGGGGGGGTTTTAACCGTTCCCCCCCCCCCCTTGGGCCTAACCTTGGGGCTTGGGGGTTTCCCTTTTCCTATTTTTTTTTGCAGTTTTTTGCCAATTTTGGGAGGGACCTTAATGCCCCCTCGGGTTTTTGGTTTGTCCCCCCCTGGTGGTTTTTTTTCCTGGGGGGTTTTATCCTTTGACTTGGCGCTTTCCGGTTTGCCCCGTTTTGGGAAGACCCCCCCCCCCCCCGATGGCAGCCCCTTTGGGGGGGGGCGTTCCCTGGGGTTTTCAAGGGGTCCCGTCCCCTGGGGAATTGCCCCCCAAGGAGCTTTTGATAAAAAGGAGGGGGGACTTTATTCTACCCCCGGAAAGTCCCCCCAAAACATTTTTTTTCCCGGGTTTCCATTTGGGGGGGGGGGGCCCCCCCCCTGTTTGGTACCCCCCCCGCAAAATTAAACTCATCCCCGCTGCTAGGGGGGGGGGGGGGTCCCGAACCCCCTAGCAGCAGAGGGCACTGGACCCAGTTTTCCCGCCTTTTTGCCCCCCCCCCCCCCCCCCGGCTCGTGTTTGAGCGGTACGCTCGAGGAGGTTGTGTTCACCGTGCCTTCGAGCCCAATACACCTTCGTCGTGTCGAGTGCTGGCGTTTTGCTAAAGACTTGTGACCATGTGAGTCTATCTTGTACTACCACACTAAAAGCCGTATAGTGAGCCACTCCGTATAGTGAGCCACTCACTCGGGCGTCTCGGCTGACGTTGATCGATCTGGCCCTAGCCTATCGGTCCCCCGCTCGATCCTCGGATCGCTCGCTCGTCGAAATCGATCGACTGAAGTGTCGCCTTGCCCCCGTCGCCCGGCAAAACTGTCAGGTCCGCCGCGACGCGTCGCCGCAATGGCGGGCAGCGACGTGGTGGAAGCCATGCAGCTCGCCCTCAAGCCATTTCATATGCAGCACCTTGCCGACGACTGGGCGGCGCAAGCCGGCGAAAAAATCTCGCTCCAGCTGTCTGTAAAGCCGTGCAGAGCTGCCACTTGCCAGCACCCCCCAGCACCAGAGCTCTGCTGCTGGGGGGGGGGGGGGGGGTCGGCCATGACCAGGCCATGACTTTAGATGTGCAGGGGGGGTACCGAGCAGAGAGAGAGAAAAACAACTTTTTGGTTTGTGTTGCCGAGCAGTGTGCGGCCGCTCCGGCCATCACCACACTCCCTAGCTCAACTGGCGACCCTATAGGGTCGCCAGCCGATCGTGATTCATCGCATGAACGGCGCCATCTCCGTATGGCGACGCCCGACGTCTGCGGCAGCGCCGGCGGCGAGGGTCGGCCGCTCGCGTTGAGCTCCGCCGGTGCGGTGCTGAGCGCAGCTTCAACGGGCTCCAGCGCGCAGGTGCGCGGCGTGCGCTGCCGCGTGCTCGACCTCTTCAGCGCGACGGTGCCTCACATCTTCGACCCGACCGTCTTCAGGCAGGGCGACCCCGTCCACTTCAAGTTCACCCGCCCGGCAGCCTACACCATCGACCCCATCGATGATGGCCGCCGCGTTCGCTTTCTAGCGGCGCTACGGTAGCGGCGTACTGTGGTCTTCCGAAGCACGAAATAGCACTAGATTACCAAACGCAAAGCCTCACCCGCTGTCACGTCCCATCCCACACAACATCAACAAGCCGGTCGCGGTCTCCGCGCACGCCGCGCACCTCGGCTCGCGAGATCAGACACGCCGTCGTTCATGTGCACGTCGCCGCCTTGACGCTTTAGGCCCCGCGAGCGTGCACTGAGGTCAGCACGACTCGTCCCGCCTGTGGGAAAACAGTGGAAGGAAAAAGAAAAGTCACGGCGTCTGTTCACAGCCCGACAGGCCGCGGCGACAAATGTGAGCACACATATGCAGTCGGTCCGGTCTACTCCCCTCAAAATTTCATGTCTTGCCGCGTCGCGCCACCCTCGTCACGCGGGGGCACGCGCGTGTGGCGCGTACGCACCCAGAGCCCCAGCGCCGCCAGCAGCACGTCCACCGACGACAACGTGGCACACGCTTTGGACGCCGAGGTCGCGGAAATAACAGCGTCATTGATTCGAGCGGACATTGCAGCGGGCCGCGCCAGCCTTGGGTGCAAGCGCGCGTCTACCTCGCCACCCGCTGACGAGGGTGGCACACGGCTCACGTCGCACTGTGCTAGAGTCTGCGACAAGCTCGCCAAGATGAGCTACGAAGACATGCGGGACCTGCAGCGCGCCGAACTTGCGGGGCCCACTGAGGCCGGCTACGCGCTCGCGGAGGCGCAAGAACCTGTGGGCCCATTCCCAGCCGGATAAACTCGACTGAGAGCCCCACATCCTATTTGCCGCGTTGCCTTCGATTTCGCGGCGCCCCTCTCCGCGCCGCACCGCGCCGCGCCCCCGTGCCCCCCCTGTCCCCCAATTTTGTGCGCCGTCCGTCAGAGGAGCGCTCTCACCCCGGCCGGCGGCCCAACCGCCCACGGGCGTTATAGAGCCGCGGGCGCCCCGGGCCCCGCTGGCGCTGCGTGTCCGCCTCAGCTCTCCCGTTTTTAGCCGTATCCCGTAAGCCCCCGCGCCCGTGTGCGCGCGTTTGTGTGTGTGTGTGTGGCGTCAGCACCAGTGCCAGTGCCAGTGCCAGTCAGTGCCAGGACCAGTGTACCATTGAAGATTTTTCTTGAAAACAACACGCCCGGCCTCCACAAAACTCCTGCGCCCCCAACACGTTTTGAGACGTGTGCCTGCCCCCGGCCCCCGTGCCGTCCTACGGCTTTACGGCTCTACGGCTCTGCCATCTGCAGTGTCGCCGCTCTCATCGGCGCCAAGGACCGCATGTCGCTTGGCCTCGGCAATCTCATCGGAGAAGAAGAGGAGGTTCTCGCCTCAGGCTCCCACGAGACAGTCGTCGCTGGGGGAGAAGTACCTCCACCGCACAAGCAGCTCCCACCCCGTCGGCTGCAGCCGCGCCTAAAGGAGCGCGTGCACGCAAGCAGCTGCGTGAGGGCACATGGTGAGGCAGCGCGCCCGGACCTGCGGCCGCACCTGCATGATCCACCTCGACGCCCACGCCGCCCCGCTGAAGCAAGCCTGTCTCGCCGGCGGGCGTGCTCCGCTGCTTCCTCCTCGCAGCAGCGGTGGCAATTGGCGGCTACGCCCTCGCCCTCTGCTGGCCTGGCGGCACGAGCATGATGGCCGAGTTCAAGCAAGAGATCATGGCCGAGATGCAAAAGAAGGACGACGCGTTCAAGGAGGAGATGAAGAAGAAGGAGGAAGCGTTGGCGGATTTCATGGCCGAGATGCAGAAGAAGGACGAGATGATCGCCGCGCTCAAGGGCAAGACGGACCACAAGCAGGTCCAGATGTCGGCCGGCGGCGAGGTGGTTGAGCTGGTGAGCGCCGCGGGCTTCAAGGCACTGGAGACGCGGGTGGAGGCGTGCAAAAAGGGGCTCGCCGCGCAAGACGCCAAGATCGGCGCGCTCCGCGACAAGCCGACCCCGCCCAACCCGCCGGCCACGGCTCGCCCGCCGGCAGCGGCGCGGCGGCAGCTCTCCTCCGCGACCGGCGACGAGACCGAGATCGCCATCACGGGGAGGAAAGCGACGCTCTCCTTCAACAGCCGCACGCCCGACCTGACGCCGACCAGCCTGACCGGCGAGGGGGGCGGCAAGCTCACGTGCAGCGGCGAGCTGCATGCGACGGATTTTGTCACGGCGGAAGGAGGAAGTATCACCGAGCGGATCGAAGCGCTTCGCGAAAATTTCACTGACGAGCTCGAGGCGGTTCGGAAGTTTGTCAGTGGGTTCCGCCCCCGCTGTCTCCTCCGCTCGAGCCGCCTCCCTCGCCCCCGCCACCCGGCGCAGGATGGTACATGGCAAGCTATGGCCAGAGCTGCACGAGTGCTTGTGCTGCCGTGCGGTGGGGCTCCAATGCACAGAGAGCGACACGATCACAACTCTGAAGTGGACAGCTCTGACGAGATGAAGGCTGTCCTCACATCCGCCGGCATTGCGATCCCCTGCAGCGAGGGGGACCCTGCTGGCTGCTCCTGCGACGGATATTGGGGCACGAATGCCGATGTCCCGGGTTTCAGTACTCTTGACGCAGTAGGATGGTTCTGAGCACACTCAGATCAAAACCGCGCGCTGAGCACTTTCTCCTGTGCTGCAGCGCCTGCCTCGAACAAGCGGCGAGCGTGCCACTGCAACGACAGCTCGTGATTACAGTGGGAGGACGGCACGACGCCACCACACAGGAATTTCACGGGAAGGAAGGTATCGATCATCCGACCAACCCTGCATTCGCGGGCCTGGGTGGGCGGTAAGCCGTCATTGCTCATTGCCCGGCGCTGCTATGCAACGCTCTGGGTGGTAGTGGCGGCGCTCCAAGAGTGGTGCTCTTGGGAAGATGTTCCTGCTTTCCGCTCTCCCCCCGCAAGGCGCGAGACACACGACACTAGGCACGGGACTAGGAATTTTACAACGAAACTCCCTCGCACGACAGTAGGCACCGGAGGGCTGCAGCCTGCACTGTTTGCCGGGAGACAAGACTCACGACGGATATCCATATCGGATTCGATACGTCCGAGCCTGACTGTTCTTCACCTACCTACCTACCTACCCTGGCCCCGCCGGGAATGTTGAAGATACGACGCGCAGCCACACGAGGCCCCGCCGCACGCTATCTCGAGAGCCTTGCAATGGCACATTTGGGAACGCGCTGACCTGCCCTACTCCTCAAGCAATGCAGCCGTCAGTCGCGCGAGGGCTAGCCCGCCGTGAGGTCGACACGCGGACCCACGCGACCGCGACACAGAGAACGACTACAGATACGAGAAGGCCAAGGCGAACAGCCAGCCACGGCATACTTGCCTGCAGACAGTCGTCTGCATCCATGCCCGATACATCGTCTTCATTGCAAGCAGAGTCTACAAACAGCAAGATTGCAATGGTTCTTGGCACGGTGAGCGGCCACCTCAGCATGATGGCCATGGGGTCGTGCACAAAGGCTGGGAAAAGGAAATGGTCCAAGGGATTGAGCCACACGCATGCGAAGAGGAATGTCATTGTGCAGTACGCGTCGCCAGCCACATTCACGAGCTGTGAGAGGACGGAGCCGACCGACTGCTTGCGCAGAAGCGGCCAAATGCCTGCCATGACATGGATGCAGAGGAAGATGCATGCTTGAAAAGCTATCAGCAGGCTCTCGCACTGAAGTGGGCCCCTGTTGCCGACTAATCCCTCGAGAGGCTTAAAGGTGACCATGAAAGACTCAGGCTCGAGGTTGACGGCGACCATGGCGAGCCCGAGCACCGCCGCATACAGCCGATTGAACAGCCACATCAAGAAGCGATGCGGGTCCGCGTTACCCGATTCCTCCGCGATGAGAGCCTCGATTGCTTCACTCACCTCCTCGCGCTGCTCAACAGGCAGGAGAAACTGTGCGAGGAGGTCGTCAACGAAGGTGGCAAATGTGATTGCGATGCCGTCGAGCAGGAACTCCGTGCATGTGTCGCCTGCGTCTATGCGGGTTGCATCGTATTCATTGCAAGCAGAGTTTGCGAATAGGCTTGCAGTGATATCGGGAACGGAGTAGAGCGGCCACATCAGCATAACGGCGAGCGGGTTGTGCAAAAAGGCAGGAAAATAGTAACGATTCGCCGGATTGAGCCACCCAGCTGCAACGAAGAGTGTCATCGTGCAGTACCCGTCGCCAGCCATATGTACGAGCGCACGCCACTTTGACCGCCGTGAGAGGACGGACTGCTCGCGCAGGAACGGCCATATGCCGCCCATAACAAAACAGCAGAGGAAGATACAGCACCCAAAAGCTTCGAGCAGGTTTTCGCACGAAAGTGATCTGTATGGAGATACCCAATCCGGCCCAAAGGTGACCATGAACGACTCCGGCTCGAGGTTGACGGCGACCACGGCAACCCCGAGCACCGCCGCATACAACCTGTTGAATAGCCACTTCAGGAAGCGCTGCGGGCACGCGTGGCCAGATTCCTCCGCAACAAGAGCCTCGATTGCGGCACCCAACTCCTGACGCTCCTCATTAGGCAGAAGAAACTGTGCGAGGAGGTCGTCAGTGAAGGTGGTGAATGTGATTGCGAGCCCATCTAGCAGGAATTCGGTGCACGTCTCATCGTTGAAGAGAAGAGCGCACGTCGCTCTGACGAGGCAGTACGGCAGGCGAAACATGCGCATCCGTACGTGAACCCAGGCCAAGCAGCGCATCCACAGGGGAAGCTCCCCTCCCATAGCACGCGTGCGGTGGCGGAGCAGCCGCTTCTCAAGATCAGCCTCGTCCCAGTCTTCGACGAGCGGCATCAACACAAGCAAGACAACGAAGAAGAGGACGGCGTAGTGCGGGGCGGCTAGTCGGCTCTGGCGTTCGACGAGGTGGTCGCAACGAAATGGTAGGATGTCGGTGGCGTCACAGTAGGCCGCAGCGTCGCGAAACCACTGCTCACCGTTCAAGTCGTCGGCGCCGCTGCGACCGAACCAACCCGCTCCAGTCGCGAAACTGGCATTGGACCATAAGGCCACGTTCTCTGCCGTCAGCTGCGCAGAGTGGCAGTCGGCGCAAAAACCTGGCGTCTTCTCGTGTCGCCACGGCTGCGGCATCAGCGGCGTCCCAAATTCCGAACGGAGGGCGTACGGCATGCAAGACTCTCCGACCGCACAGTGCTCGTGCTTCGTACACCGTCGGTTCATAGTCTCAATAGAAGGCGCATACAAGATCACCGATTGGCCCCAAAGGAGAAGGATTGACAGCAGAACCGGGATAAACGCCGAAAGGGTGCTGGCGCCTGGCGTGGTAGCCCTGACGAATGCCCACGCATGTATGCCTCCCAGTGCAGAAGAGTCCGTGCGAGCGAGAGGCCGCTGGTGGATGTGCGTGCCGGCGGTCGAAAACGGGAAACGCGAGAGCTCGACAACGTCGGGTGCTGTCGATTGCTCGCGGTGCATGATCGCATCGTCATCAGTGCCGGTGCTCGCGTCGAGCTGGGATGGGGACGCCATAGACAACCACCATGGCGAAGGCTTGCTCGTGAGCATCGGAGCACGATGGGGCAAATGTCAGAGCTGCAGCGGCAGCAGGAGCACACACACTGGTGGTGGGGATCCTAGAGAGAGCTCGGCACACCGATCGGAGGTGGCGTGAGGCAGAGGAGAAAAAAATCAACCCGCAAGAATAAGGTCGCTCCCTCGCACGATTCTGGGCACAAAAACGCCCTGCGAGCGGGGCGGGGTGCGCGATACACACACGAGTGAGAGAGCAACACCATACTGACGTACGCCTCACTGCTCACACTCACGCGCGCCACAGCCCATGAAACGCCCACAAACGCTTCGACGTTCGATCGCCCCGGCGCGTCACGGCACACGCTCTCTACATGGCGCCCTCGTGGCTCTCTCTCTCTCTCTCTCTCTCTCTCTCTCTCTCTCTCTCTCTCTCTCTCTCTCTCTCTCTCTCTCCCTCCCTCCCTCCCTCTCTCTCTCTCTCTCGAACGCTCGCGTCCGCAAGCCGTGCACGGCTCGGCGCGAGCCGGAGTTTAGAGGGGAGGGGCTCGCCCAAGTAGCGGGTGTAGGGGAGGGTGGGTTCGGGTACCGTGGGGTAGGGGAGGGTGGGTTCGGGTACCGCGGGGTAGGGGAGGGTGGGTTCGGGTACCGCGGGGTAGGGGAGGGCTCGCCCAAATAGCGGGTGTAGGCGTGTGCCACGAGCAGCGCGGCCTCGGACGCCTCTGTCGACGCGCCGAGCTCGGAGATGCGCGCGACGTACTCAGCGTAGGGCGGGCTGTGTGAGACGGTGCGGCGGGAATTTCTTCCTGCGGTTTTTCTTCTTCTTCGCGAGTCGCTCCGAGGGACAGCGCTCTCGTCGTCGCCACAGCACTCGCTCGGATCATGCCGAGCCAGCCGACAGAGACGCTCGTGCCGCCCACGAGGCTATCTGCAAGCAAGCTTGAGTACTCGGTGCACCGCCCCTCGCGCCTGCTGCGGCGGGACATCGAGCTCGTCTTCCGGCCGGACCTTGAGCGCTACGCGTCGCTCACCGCCGGGGCGGGCGCCTGGCGGCGCCGCTGCGCAAAAAGAATTTTTCGTCCATCTCTCACGACACAGGACAGTGTGTGTGAGAGAGAGTGTCTGTCGAGGACTGGCGCGCAATCAGGAGAGAGATTGTTTAGCAATACCAAACACACACCTCTGCGGGCCAATACCTACCCACCTCTGCCCCGACTAGTTACTCTCTCAGCACGCACGCGCTCGTGGAGGTTCCTGAGCGAGCGCCGAGCCCGCTCAAACCTTAGCCGCCGACTGTTGCGCTCGTTACCTTCGTTCGCGATCAAAGCCGATCGCTCGATCGTACTTTCGCGCGCGTCCAACAGTTGTTCCTTTCGTTTTGCCGACCCACCTTGTGCGTGTCCGTGTAGCCCCACGATGTGGAGCGCTCTCGTCGCCTTCGCCTGGCTCCCGCAGGCAGGCGCGTGTGACGCGAGGAACTGGACTGGCACGGATGGTGACAAGCAGTGTGACTTCACCGCAGATGATTCACTGCGATGTGCTTCGGTTGTCCTGACAGAGGGAGAGACCAACTGTGAGACTTTTTGCAGCAACCAGCAGCATGCCCCGCTGCGCTGTGCGCTGCAGTGGGACGACTGGGTCGGCGAGACATGTAGCCTCACCGATTCTCGATATCTTGCCCTCTTGCAGCTATCAGCGGAAGAGCAACGGGCGACATGCACTCAGCCCTTTCCCAGCTCGGACGCCGTCTGCAAGTGCGTGCCGAGAGGGCCATTGCCGCCGCCCTTGCCTCCACCGCCGTCTTCACCGTCGCCTCCGGCCTACCCTCCATACTCGCCGCCTTCGTCGCCATCACCGCCTCCCGGACCTTCTGGATGCTTCTGCTCGTCGCAGTATCCCAGGTGCACCGATGACGGACGCTGCCGCGCCGCGGTGGATGACGACTATCCTATCGGCACCGGTTGCGGGAACTACCCCTTTGGCGCCGACTGCGCGAACTCTTACGCGTCGTCGCCTCCGCCGCCACCTGCGTCGCCATCACCGCCGCCGCCGCCTCCGTCGCCATCACCGCCGCCGCCGCCTCCGCCGTCGCCATCACCGCCGCCATCACCGCCGGTAGACGTCGGCGATGGCGTCGCTTCGTCAGGGACTCCTGGGGATCTCGCCGGTGGTCTCGCCGGAGGAGGGGTCGGCTTGCTGATTTTCTTCTCGACCGCTGGAGTTCTTTGGTGCAGACGACGTTCGAGGGCGCTCGCGGAGCCGAGCACTAGGCCGAGCATTCGGACCAGGATGCGAGCTGTCGCTACACGCCTGGAGGAGGAGGGTCACCTCCAATGCAGCAAGGCAGACAGCCGCTTCGCTTCCAAGCCTTTCGAACTGGTTTATGGCCGGGCTGCGACATCGGTTCAAGGCGTGTCACACTATATGCGGGTCTCGGAGGCTGAGCTCCAAACGACCAAGATGAAGGGGGTCGCTGCGATTGAGCGCGAGATTCGAGCCCATGGTAAGGAGTCCGACATCGAGTGCCTCGACTACGTTCTGCACGCAGAGGCGCTCACATGCCACTCCCTTGCCTCAAGGGTGGGTGGGCTCACCTCGTCTTGTCTGTCTCGTAGGCGGGCTCTAGTCAGGTGACCTTCCAAGACGGCCTCAAGCGCGACTGCGACGAGCATGGCCAACTGCATCCGGACCGTCAGATCGGTGACGCCCGCGTGGAGGGCCATGGAGGGGTTCGTGGCATGACAATCGACGAGTTTGTCGCTCACCCTCACGCTCGCTGTGCGCATCTGACAAAGGCACATCTCGTCGCCCTTCGGCTCTACACGACCGCGGTACGCACCGCACACCACGTTCAAAGCCATCGACGAGAGCCGACCCCTCCCCGCCTCCACCCAGGCATTCCGGTCAATCAATAACCCACTGCGCGACCAAGGGCGCTACCAGCGCGGCGAGCCACACCCCCTACCCGTCACCGTGGCCCTGATCGCGGAAGCGCTGGGCAAGCTCCGCGCGGTCGAAGCTGGGAAGAAGGCCCTAGACAAGGTCGAGCTCTACCGCGGGATGAAGGACGTCAAGTCCCCCGACGATTTTATGAAGGAGGGGGGCACGGTGTCGCCTCCACGATGTGGGTCAGTCGTCACCATCGCCCCCCCACCATGACACCCCTGGGCGCATTGCCATCTGATCAGGAACTAGCGCCCATGTCGACGACCTCCGACCTCACGGTGGCTATGCGGTATTCACTTAGCTCGAACTCGGTGCTGCTTCGCCTCGTCACCGACGCGTTCATCTCTCGCGGACCGGACATCTCCTTTCTCTCTGCGTTTCCCGTGGAGGCAGAGTACCTATTCCCACCGCTGACGTACCTGCAGCCCACGGGCGAGCGCGAGACGGTGGAGATCAAGGACCTCTCCTACGAGGTGATCACGGTCAAGCCGACGCTCCCGTAGAGCCACACGGACGGTCGAGAACGGACAAGCAAGCAAGGGCAAGCTCACGAGACCCACAACGAAGGACAATCGCTCATTCGTCAAACCTGGGAGGCTGATTTATCGTTCCTTCTTCGCCAGCCGGTCATCATGCCGGAGCACTTTGGAGTGCAGTTGGTAACCTCACATCCAGGGCCGATGGGAGGACGGCACGACGCCACCACACAGGAATTTCACGGGAAGGAAGGTATCGATCATCTCCGACCAACCCTGCATTCGCGGGCCTTGGCCCGGTGCCGCTGGTCGAAAGCTGGAGGTATTGGGCCAATCCTTGAGTGAGCGCTGAACACTGACTGTGCGTGAGGGGGGGGGGGGGGGGGTACTTGGTGAGGACTGAGGAGGTGTCTGATTGATTTGTGGCAGTCTAGTCTAGCGTGCGTGCAGCGGTGGCTCGGAGCGTAAGCGCTTGTGGCCGGCTCGCTTCCGATACGGGGCCAGCAGCGCTGTCAGCCTACGTCTCTGGACTGCTCTCTGCTGCCCTCCCGGGGACCGGTGTGATGAGCAGATGTGTCTCATCTTGTGCCCTGTTACTATCTTTCAACAGTATATCGGGTATATGTATCGAGAATCACTATGAATGTCGGTTTTGTCGAAAGCCCTACCGCCCTCCGCGGACCGCGCGCCGCGCGCAATATGCCATGCCAATATATCGTGAAATCTGTTTTTGCCGGCGAGACACGCCGCGACAATAGGAACAATAACATGCTTCCCTCCATCGCCTCCACCTCCTCGCCGACATGAAATCTCAGAGCCGCTTCAGCCGGCTACTCGCCACCGAGAAGCTCAACACCGCCCTCGCTCCTCCCCTCTCTCCATCCACTCGCCCTCGCTCGCCTCCGCCACGCCGCCGTGCCCCCCCGCCCACCTCATCTTCACGATGCGCTCCGTGTCCGACGCGCACTCGGCGGGGTCGCAGCTGCCTCTGGAAGGCACCGACATGTGTATGTGCATGCACCTTTTTGCGCAAATGTGGGGTCACAATCCAAGGGGCTTTGTACGCAGTACGGCACGGCTCTAACGCGAGCTGTGCCACAGTGAAATGCAAATGGCACTAGCCACTGCAAGGCGAGCTTCTTTCTGGTGTATCTCTTATCTCCTTAGAAAGATCAGTGTGATACATGGCACTCTTGCCAAACTCTATTATAAACCATGGCAGCAAGACAGCACATGCACCCACGGATTCCCCCCTCCTCTCGCTGACAAACACGCTTCGCATGGATCTAACACGTCGTTTCGGCTCTCGCGCCGCCCGCGCCGCGCGCCGCCCTCTGCCTCCTCCCCACCGGCCCACCAACGAACCGCGCCCCCCACCAATCACCCGAGCAGCTGCTCCAGCTGCCGCCGCTCCTCCTCTAGCTGCCGCAGCCGCGCCCGGAGCGCCTCGGCCTCGACGCTGTTTTGGTGGAGCGCCGTTCGCAGCGCGTCGCGAGACCCTGCGGTGCCCGCCGCCGCCGCCGCTGCCGCGGCGCCGATGACAGCGGAGCGCGACGATCCCGCCGCCTGATCGCGGAACGGCGTGAGCGTGAGCAATGACAACGAACGCGGCGCAACGAGCGGACAAGAGAACACGGACGCGCACGGCCTGCTCGCGCGCCTTTGCCTGCGCGATCGCGGGGGCGCCGTCGCCGCCCTCCGAGTCCTCGCGGTCGCTCATCGGAGGCGTGCCAGCCGTGCCGTCGCGCGCGCGCGCCTGCTCGGTGCGGTCGCGCCGAGATGAGCCGAGAGGAGCCGAGGTGAGCCGAGAGGAGCCGAGAGGAGCCGAGAGGAGCCGAGAGGAGCCGAGAGGCGCCGAGAGGAGCCGAGAGGAGCCGAGAGGAGCCGAGAGGAGCCGAGAGTAGCCGAGAGTGGCCGAGAGTAGCCGAGAGCAGCCAAGAGTAGCCGAGAGGAGCCGAGAGGAGCCGAGAGGAGCCGAGGGGAGCCGAGGTGAGCCGAGAGGAGCCGAGAGGAGCCGAGATTGGCCGAGATATGACGAGCCTGCTTTGTGTGGTGGTGCCGCCGGAAGCCACCCCAGGTCGCCAGCCGCTTGTACTGCGTCGACCGCTCCGGCCCCTCGCCCCCCGCCAGCGAGCCGGTGCCGCAGTCGGTGTTGTAGTAGTCGACAGCGGAGTCGTCCACCTGGTTCGGTCAATCTCAGTCGTCGGCTCGTAGCTTTCAGTACGGGAGGAGGAGGAGTCCGTCGTCCAACTCACTCAGCTGAGTGGGTGATGAGCTAGAGCTGGCTCTGCTCACGGAGCACTGCGGGGAGCGCTGCGGGTTGAGTTGGCTCGCGCGGACTCATCCGTTGTCTCACCGCTATCTCGGCTGCCTCTCGGCTGCCTCTCGGCTGCCTCTCGGCTGCCTCTCGGCTGCCTCTCGGCTGTGCCTCTCGGCTGCCTCTCGGCTGTGCCTCTCGGCATCTCAAGAGTCGTTTTCACCGTCTTGACCAGCCGCTGCTGCTCGGGCGAGGAGTCCATCGCGCCGCCGCCGCCGCCGCCGCCGAGCTGGGACAGGTATTGCATCGCCGCGTCCTTGGACACGAGGGACTGCACCACGGCCTCGGTGTGCTGGAGCGCCTCGCGCTGCTCCCCAAACGCACGACGCGAGTCCTCGCCCGCCATCGGCTCCCACCCCGCGAGCTCGCCCGGCTGCCGTCCCGGCGGCAGGTGCTCCGTGCCCGACGGCAGCAGAGCGCACGTGCAGCCCGCCTCCGACACCCACGCACCCGACCCCGCGCCGGCGGCACCGCCGCCCGAGGAGGAGGAGGACGACGACGACGACGCGGCGGCGGCGGCGCCGCTGTTGCTACGCGCGCCGCGGCGGCTGGCGGCGCGCCCACCCGCGCCGCCTGCGCGGCCGGAGCAGCGGCGCGGCTGCTGCGCGCAGCGGGCATGCGCCGCGGGCGACGCGCCGATCGCGAATGTCGCGCCGCCGGCGGGCACCGCGCCGCTGCAGACGGGCTGCGGCGGCGGCGGCCAGTGCGACGACGCGGCCGCAAACTCGAGCAGCGCCGCCGCCTCGCACGCGTTTGTGTTCGCGCCGCCGCCGCCCGCCGCAGCCGAAACGGCGCAGGCCGCCATGCCGGGAATGAGCCCGCCCGTCGCCACGCCGCTGCACGCCGCCGGCTGCTCCGCCGCCACCGGACGGTACTTTGGGGCCCACGCCGCCGAGCACGGGAAGCGCGGCGGCGGAGCCGGAGGCGGCGGCATCGACTCAACGCGAGGAGCGGCGTGAGGGAAGGGGCACGCCGCCGCCGCCGCCGGCGGCGCTGACGCTGCGGCGGCGGCGGAGGCGACGGCGGCGGCGAGCGAGGGTGGCACGGCGGACGAGTCGACCTGAGCGGCGCTCCGGCCTCGCAAGTCGCGGCACTCGCGCAGGCTCGCCGCAGCATGCGGCGGCAGCGCGGCGAGCAGCGCGGTGACTGCGGCGCCCTTTCCACACATCACGAGAGCGTGGAGCACCGTCAGGCCGCCGCTCGACCGGGCGCACGCCACCAGCGGCAGGGGCAAGGCGCCGCCGGCGTGCTGCGTAAGCACCTCCACAAGACGGTCAATCAGCGCGCACAAGCCGTGCCTCGCCGCCCAAGCGAGCATCTCGACCACGGCCGCCGCGATCTGCGGCGGAGCGTCGGCGGGCAGCGCCGGCCCGCGCGCGAGGTGGCCCTGGTACTGCTGCAGCAGCACGCCCATCGCATTCTCCTTTTCGGCGCCAGCCTGGCCGAGCCAGCCCTGGAGCCGCTGGAGCAGCGGCACGGGAAGCGGAGAGGGGAGCGGCTTGGTGAACTTTGCCGTCGCGATGAGGAGCAGCGCCAGCGCAGTGTCGCGCTTCTCCGCCTCGACCGCCAGCTCGAGTGCCGTGCGGCCGGTCGCGTCCCGCTGGTGCAGGTCGGCGCCCGAGAGGGCGTGCTTGACGGCCTCGGAGAGGTGGCCACGCATCGCCGCGAGCATGAGAGGTGTGCGCTCTGCGCGCGCCTCGGAGGAGGAAGAGGAGGCGTCCATACGGCGGACGGGCGACTCGCCAGTGTGAGATTGGGCCGCACAGCGCGTCCGACGAGAGGAGCCAAGCACAAAAAAAGTAAAAAAGACGCGAGCTGCAAGCTATAGGGGAAACCCGGAGCGCGGAGCCAACCCTCGGAGACCCGTGTTTACTTTACGGCCCTTTCCCTGCGAACGCGCACCCCCCCTAGCTAGGGGTCAGGGCTCTCTAGCCCGTAGGCGTAGCCCGATACCGATCATCCGGCCCGCGGGGCGTGCGCTTCTTTGTTCTTAGCTCCCCGGCCCTGGATGTGAGGTTGATGACTGCACTCCAAGTGCTCCAAAGTGCCTCCAAGTTGGCAAGGTTTCTATGTGGGTGGTGGTCGGCGACTAGCCGGCGTAGTCGTCTTTTCTTTATTATCAACTCACCCCTTCCTCCAGATGCCTCCCGGCCTGCGCCAGCGCCCGGCCCGCCTGCTCCATCGCCCCGCCCGCGCCCTGCAGGCGCGCCCCCGCCTCAGCGTGCGCGGCCGTCACACCTCCTGCGAGGCCGCCGCCGTGCGCCGCGACGGCGCTACCGGCAGCCGCGAGGTGACCGCCCGCCGCGTCCAAGTTTGGCCCCGCGGCGGCGGCCAGCATGATGCATCCGGTGACTGACGACGCGTCCTCGAGCTCGTCGGCGGCACACTACTGGGCGAGCGGAGCGGGAGGTCAAGAGGCGCGATCTCGCTGGCGGGGTGGGGGAAAGTTTGCGGTCTCGCGTCGCGGTTTGCCTGCAGCGCGTCGCCGTCATCCAAGAAGCCGTCCACAGCGGCTGCGGCGGTGGAGAGGCAGGCTGCCGCGGCGGCGAGCGGCGCCGTGGCCGACTCCCACTCCCGCGCTACGCACACCTCGTGCGCAAAGAGCTCCAGCTCGCGCGCCGCGTTACCGAGCGCGCAGCCGCAAGCCGAGAGCCGGCCAGGCTCCTCCTCCTGTCGCTGGTTCTCGCCGAGGACGGCGGCGGCGGCGACCATTGAGTCGGAGGCGGAGAGGAGCAGCTCCGTCGCGAGACCGAGCGGCGGCGGCGGGGAGGAGGCGAGCATCAGGCTGAGGCCGGCGCGGAGAAGCATTGTGTGTGCTGCAGCGAGGGAGCCTGCGGCGCGAAGAGCCCCGCGAGCGCGGATTAGGACGACCTTCATTGGTTTCTTTTCCTTGGTTTGGAAGGGGGGGCGACGCCGGAGGAGTATGACGGCCTCTTCGACGGCCCATAAGGGGCCGTTGACAATCCGTGTTTTCTCGTCTTGCGGTACATCTCTCCGCTCGCCACCTCACGCTCCGCCGTCCGGCCATGGATGGTTCGATGGAGCTCGCCGAGCTCCATCGAACCATCCAACTCCGGTCACCGGGTCTGAACGCGCTCAGCCTCAGGAGGTACCAAACCGCGCGAATTCTGCACGCCTCGCTGCACCGCTGGCTTGACTGAATCAGGCAGCAGCAGGCTGCTGCTGTTGCCACAGCAGCAGTCTGCTGCGGCCCCAATACGCAAGTTAATGACCAGCATTGCTGCCGGGGGCATTCGAGCCGCCACAGCCGGTGTGCGGCTGTGCACTGCCACCTGCCCGCGGCTACGCACATGTGCGCTCGCATTGGATGAGCCCTGCTGATGGAGACCTGCGTCGCCTAGCTGCACGAGAGCAATGCCGCAGGCGGCGGCCGTGGCATACACTGCGAGCACACACTTGGTGCAGCTGCGAGATGCAGCAAGAGCACGTCGTTCCTGCCTCTGATGCCACTCTCGCGGCTTGTAGCGCGTCACTCGCGCATGCTCTCCAGGAGCTATGGCGGGCGCGTGTGTGGGGCTGTAGCCTGTGTTTGGCCGGTTCTGACCCGTTTACTATCAGTACCATGCCTGGGCCACAACGCCACAAGAATCGCACACACGGGGAGCGGCTCAGGGACCCAGTAAGCCGCGGAATCGCCAAATGTCACAACCCGGCTCACCCAGGGCGGCTGGACCTAGTCTAAAAGGCGCGGGCCTCGGCTGCCGCTGCGGCACCGGCCCGGCGCCGGCCCGCCGGCCCGGCCGCCGCGCGGGCCGGCACCTGTAGACTCTATACAGTGTCTCCGGGCGCCCTCCGACCACCCTGCCTTATTACTATCCTTCAACAGTACTGTACGTCAGTACTGGTAGCTAGTAGCTAGAGTCTAGTAGACTCTACGCCGGGCGGGACCGCCCGGCCCGCCGCGACCTCACCCCCGCCCGGTGCAGTGGTCGGTCACGGGCGACGTGCACACATATGCATGCCCACAGTGACACATGCCGTACGTCGCCTCGGCCCGTCGGTCGGCCGAGTTTGCGGGCGTGTTGGGCCACGCCGAGGGCACCGAGTGCCAAGATTGGAACAGCGAGGCCGTCGGTCGGCCGGCCCGGCCGGCGGGCCGAGAAGGACGGCGCCAAGGAGCTAGATAGGCACGCGGCTCGGGAAGCTAGGCCGCCCCGGCCGCGCATGCGCAATAAGCACTTGTTGGTCCATGATCAGTCCGCGTTAGTCCGCGTAATTCTTGCAGCTCGTCTCAAACAGCCGTTCCCACTCAGACGCGCCGTCAGGGGGCGGGCTGGCATTGCCTCCACCACCACCCCGGCCCGCCAGCTTGGGGTGGGGCGCCGGCAGCGCGCGCTCGTGCACAAAGTCGGTGCGCAGCACGTACTTGACGCCGGCCGTCACGGGCAGCCCCTCGTGCAGCAAGTTTTGGTCCATGCAGCAGGCCATGCCCGTCGCGGGCGTCACCACCAGGTCGTGCGGCTTGGCCTCACAGTCGCGCAGGAATCGGCAGTGCTCCTTCTTGCCCGGCGCGTCGTGACTGGTCCAGAAGCCGGTCTGCCCGCCGGCGAAGTCTTGGTTGAGGTACACCACCACACGCTCAAAAGGTCGCTCACCCGCCCGTCGCTTGCCGCCCCTCTCCCAGCCCTTGCCGGCGACAGGATCACGAACCTAGGGCTCAGTTCCGTCTCCCCCCCCTCCCTCCTGTAGGCAGGCCGTCCCGCGCTGGCGGGAAGAGGCGCGCCGAGCCATCCGCGACGTCCCGGCGAGCTCATGGGCGCTCAAAAGGTCGCGGACCCGCCCGTCGCTTGCCGCCCCTCTCCCAGCCCTTGCCAAGATCCACGGTACCAGGCGGAGCACCGATTGCCAGACCCCTGATAGACGACAGCATCGACAGAGGGGCAGATGAGCAGCGTCAGCATCGGCGAAAGCGACAGCAACGGGGCTACGCCGTGCCGACTGCGAGTGCCGGCCATGACTCCGTTGGTGATCCTCGAAATAGGAGAGCAGTACGCCGGCGGCGCGCCGGCGGCGTCCGTCGGTAACTTTGGACTTTTGGCGTTTCGGCGCGATTGGCGATTCGTTGCGGCCCCATTATGTATGTCTTTGTCTTTGCTAAGCTAGCTATGTACGTCTTTGTCTTTGCTAAGCTTACTAAGCTATGTATGTCTTTGTCTTTGCTAAGCTATGTATGTCTTTGTCTTTGCTAAGCTATGTATGTCTTTGCTAAGCTATGGGGTCTACACACCTTTTCCCCGAGTGGATTCGCAAGAGTGTCGAGAAGGCAAAAAGTCGCCGCACCTGCTCGGCCTTGAGTCGCAGCTTGCCGCCGCCGTGGCGGGCAGGATGCCGGCCGGCCATTCCCGCTGTCGGGCGCATCCGGCGAGACTCGCCTCACCCCCGCCGCGCCGGCGAGCTGCGAGGGCACCATCCCAACGGCTGCCGTCCCCCGGCTGGCGGCGTGAGAGGCCTCGGGAGGGCTCGCCGAGGGCCGGCGCACGCGATGCAGGCACTACCAAGGTCCTGGCGACCGCTCCGCGACCATCTCATCACATGAGACGACTGCTGTAGGACGCTCGCGGGCCAGAACTCGACGAGACCGCCACACCAACACTAACTGCGCTTCGGCGCCCGATCTGGATTTTGGCCTCCCGACGCGATTTCCGACCCCCGACGCGAAGATATCGTCCCGACTCTCACTACTCGCCCCTCCATCCTGTAGGTCCGGACCTTGCCTGCTCAGTAGCCGCGATGAATCGTCGCCCTCATCGTCCGCGGTCACCCTTTCAGCCTCGGGCTGGCTTTTTGAGACCCTCGCGTTTGCCCATCTCGGCCGTTTACGACGCGTCACGCCTTCCCTCGTGCCGCAAGTAGGCGTGTGCGTCATGACTCCGGTGCCAGCTACACGGCCACGCCGCGGGACAACGTGCCGGGACGGATCCATCCGACCCACGGGTGCCCAAGCCGCCTCGCGCGCCTCAGCCCGCCGGGCCCCTCGGCGGCCAGTGTGGGGTGGATACGGCGGTGATAAACCCCTCTGACAGCAGCGCCTCACGGCGTGGGCTGCGAGGTCACTCGGGGTGACCCAGGGGGCGGCGGGGGAGCAATCTCCCGCCGGAGCAGCGGGTGATATTCCCGCTACTCGCTCGAGTTTGAGGTGCGCCGCGCCTCGCCTGTGTTGCCTTCCCGGCCGTCCCAGCCGCCCTCACCGTTCCTCATCCCCTCCCCCACCCCCTCCCCCTCAGGCTAGGCCCTCGCCGCCGCCGCCGTCTCCGCCAGAGCCGCCGCCGTTTCCTCCCCCCCCACCCCCTCCGACGCCGTCGCCTCCGCTGCTCCCGCCACCACCACCGGCCGCCTCAGCTCTCCCTCGCCCACCTCCCACACACCCCCACCGCCCTCCGCGCGTCCCCGCACGCCGCCTCCGCGCCCCCACGCCCCCACGAGGACCTCCCGCCCCGCCCTCCCCGCGTCTCAGACCCTTGGCCGTGCTCCGCTCGGGGAAACTCGGCGCCGCCGTCGCGAGCACTGCTGCCAGCGCAGCCGCCGGGCGACGCGACAGCGGCTAGCGGCCGTGAGAGCCTCTCCAGTGCGGGCTGGGGGCGGCGGCGGCGCACGGCGGGTGGCGGGCGAGCAGCCGGCCGGCCGGCGGCGCGTCTCGACTCGATTTATGGGCCGCCTCTCGGGCGTGCGGCCACGGCCCGTGCGGCGCGAGGAGAGGGCGGCGCGCTCGGCGCGCTGGCGGCGGTGAAGCCTCCCAGAGTGGGCGCTGGCTGGCCGAGGGCGTCGGGCGGGTGCGGGGCGGCACTCAGGCCGCCGGAACGGGCCGTGGTGGCCCGTGTGGCGTTCGTGAGGGACCGTTTGTGCGCCCCGGTAGCCACCCGGCCGGCGGCCACCGGGGCCGGAATTGGCAGCGGCTTGGGCTGTGTGTGGGCTGGTCGCGGTGGGGGATATGGTGCTTGTTTATGGTCCTCATTTCCCCCACTCACCACTCCCAACCGGCAGGGCCTCACGGGGCAATTTTGAAGGCCTCTGCCATCGCTCAGGTCCCAAACCATGTGCTCGTCCGCGCAGGGAGGGCTCGGTCGCGCCCCCCAGAGTGAGGTGTTCGGACTGAGCGACGGCAGGACCCTTTGAAATCATAAACTGCGACGTCCGTGAGGCCCCCACGGCCGGTGGCAGTGAGTGGGTGATTGGAGGGCCATAAACTACCATCACGCCGCCCATCGGACCCCTCCTCCACCCCAAACACAGTCCAAACCGGGGCCCCGGCGGCGGCCGGCGCGGCGGCGGCGACGCACGCCGGCGAAGCACCATCAAGCTGCTGTACGGCCCCGGCATCGCCTCCCCTGGCTTAGCTCTCAGTCAAGATATTGTGAACACAGTCAGTCTCTACAATATACTCACTGACACTGAACCTCCCAGAGCTCGTCCCGGTCCATTACGGCCATCCTCGTCCTCAGGCGCCGGGCTCCGCCGGCCAGTCGCCCGCCAGATCTGGCTTCGTCGGGAGGGCGTCGTCGCGGAGCACCATCGCCGCTGTCGGCGCTCCTGCGGCGGTCCGGGGGCACGTCTGGGTGGCCAGGGGCGGGGGTCGAGCCGTGAGTGCTCCGCCGGGGCGAGCTTCTGGGTCCATGGCACCGCTGCCGGACCCGTCCGAGAGCCTTTCCGGACACGTTCGCTCGATGGCCTAGCTGGCGGCCGATATTCGACAACCAAAGCTCCGGACGCCGCGGCCAAAGATCCGCGCACAGTCCCAGGGCTCGTGGTGAGTGTGGGGTGTGCCTCACGAGGCGGAGAGGCCGCGTGAACTCCCGTAGAAGCTCGCGAAGTGCGGATTTGGAGCGCCGCGCCGGACCTCCGCCGGGGCCCGCCGGGGCCACGGGAGAGGTCAGAAATCGTTTTGAGGGGTAGACTACTACAAACCGGTCACGGTCCCGTCCAGTTTAGTCCCTTGGCCGGCCCTGGGCCGCTCGGCACCGCGCGGGGGTGCCGTTAAGCGACCCTACGGATTTTCATTGGTCGATTTTGGCCAAAAAGCCCAATGTGCACTTCGCACCCCTGCCACATGACTCGATCGCCGTCGCTGCTACCGCCCTCTCCGCCGCCCTCGAAGGCGACAAAAACAAATATTTTGCTAAAAATCTCTCTCGAAGGCGCCACCAGCATTACGGCCGCCTTCATATCTCATTGATGCTGCCACCAACGCCACTTCCTCGATTCTGTGCCGCTGCAGCGGCGAGGCGCCGTCGCCACGATCGCCGCCAGCGCTGCTGACAGCCTCGGAGCGTCGCCGTGGCCGCGTTCTGGTCTGCCCACGCTTCCCTAAAATGTCTAGGACGAGCTCAGAGGCTAAGGGCGCATCATGTGGGACCATCTAGCTCTACTGGGTCCGCGACGGCGGTCGGCGCACCCCCGTCTCGAACGTGTGTGCTCTCTGTCTGTCTGTCAGCTGTTTCGGCTAAGTCGTTTTGTACCGGATTTCAATGTTAGTGGCAAAACCGCGGAACCAAAAATGGCGTTTAATTTCGCGCACCTGCTGTCCGCCGCCTACCGCGCCGCTTGGGGCGCCTGCGGCGCCCCTGGGCGCGCTGCGCGCGCCTGTTTTGGGGAGGCTACCAGCACCGAAAAATTTCCGATTTTTTTGTTCTCTCCGCCGGCATTGCTGATCGCCGGCATTGCTGATCGCCGGCATATGCTCGTCCTCGCTTTTCTCGCGACGCCCTCAGCCGCCACTCGCCCGCCTACGTGGGACGGGGAGGCACTCATCGTCACGCACAACCGCACCGACTTCTGCGTCAAGCGCCCGACCGACGCGCCGGCGCTCGCCCTCGCGGCGTCCGCCTCGTGCGAACCCAACAAGGCCGCGGAGCTCCTGCTCCGCGAGGACGACCTCACCTGGGAGGGCGCGGCGCTGTTCGGTGCCTGGCCGGACGCCACCTTCCATCAAAACTTCTCCTTTCCCACCAAGTTCTCCAAGCCCACCGGCGCCGCCTCATGCACCGCCGGCCCGACGACCCTCAAGCACATCGGCGCCGCGGCCGACGCCGAGTTCACCTCCTTTGACGAGCCTTCCCGCGCAACCAAGATCAGCGACCCTTCACCCGAGGAGAGCTTCACAATCGCGGCCCATTCAGAGATCGAGGAGCTGCTCGTTCTTCACCCTTGTGCGGCCGTACTGGCGCTGCTCATCGCGGCGTGCAGTGGGCTGCTGCTGCGTGGGCAGCAGGTGAGGAAGAAGAGGGTGGATGGATGCAGCCACGCAGCGATCTCCGTACCCTTGCTCTCCAGCGCGCGTGCTCTCCGAGTTGGCATTGTGCTCATCTTCCTGCAGGACGTATGCGGCACACCAGCGGCACCGCTCCAGACCGTCAACGTCAGCAGCCCGTGCTCGCTCACCGACGGCGGCTCGTGCGCCGCTTCGCCAAACTACCCGAACAGCTACGGCAGCAACGAGAAGTGCACCATTAGCGGCGTGCCGCCGGTCGAGCTGGAGATGGTCGCCTTTGATGTGGAGGGCAACAATTGCCGCTACGACTATCTTACCGTCAACGGCGTAAAGTACTGCGGCAAGTCGGGGCCGGATGGCGCGGTGGCGGAGGGCGGCGTCATCGAGTGGGAATCGGATGGCATCGACGTCCGTTCGGGCTGGAAGGCGCGCCCCTGGTCCCTCTCGCTCCCCTTCTTTCTCCTCTCTGATGCCTATCCTCCCTCTGCCGTCAGATCTGCTGGGCGACCCGGCCGCCTTCACCGCCGTCCCCGCCGCCTTCACCGCCGCTGGTGCCTCCACCGCCGCCTTCACCGGGTTTTCCTGGCGGCTACTTCATCACCGGCCCGTGCTCGCTCACCGACGGCGGCTCGTGCGCCACGTCGCCAAACTACCCGAACGGCTACGGCGACAACGAGGAGTGCACCATCAGCGGCGTGCCGCCGGTCGAGCTGGAGACTGTCGGCTTTCATGTGGAGCGATGCGCATTCGGCTGCAGATGCGACTACCTCACCGTCAACGGCGCAAAGTACTGCGGCACTTCGGGGCCGGAGGGCGCGGTGGCGAAAGACGGCGTCATTAAGTGGCGATCGGATGGCATCAACGTCCGGTCGGGCTGGAAGGCGCGCCCCTGGTCCCTCTCGCTCCCCCCATTTTCTGATCTCCTCTCTGATGCCCGCCTCCCTCTGCCGTCAGATCTGCTGGGCGACCCGGCCGCCTTCACCGCCGCCACCGCCACCACCGTCATCACCGCCATCACCGCCATCACCGCCTCTCGCTCCGCCGCTGTCACCGCTGCCGCCGCTGTCACCGCCTGCTCTGCCTCTACCGCCTTCACCGCCTCCACCGCCAACACCGCCATCACCGCCGCCGCCGCCGCCGCTGCCGCCGCTCTCCCCCGGCTATGTCGCCGCGGAAACCGAGAACGATCTCCGCTCCCTGATCGAGGGGGCTGTTTCCAACATCTCAATTTTCCTGCCGCCCAGTGCGCACTTCGAGCTGGGCAGCCAGATCAGCTGCGAATCCAACATCAAGGTGACGGTCGCGAGCAGCGGCGAGGGCGCGACGCTCGACGGCCAGGGAGAGACCGGGCTCTTTTCCCTCAGGGGCCGCTGCAGCCTCACCCTGCGGGGGCTGACCCTCGTCAACGGGAGGACGGCGGAGTTCGGCAGCGTTGTGTACGCGTGGGGCGCAGGCGACGTCGAGATCATCGAGTCGACCGTGCGGGACTGCTCGGCTGACGAGGTGCGCCGCGTAGAGCTAGCCGCACCCCCCTGCAGCGCCGCACAAAGCGGGGCCGGCGAGAGCGGGCCACGGCTGCCTCACCCTGCTTCTCTCCTCGCAACCGCAGGCCGGGGGCGGCGTCGTCTACGCGTATAACAGCGGTGCGGTCTCGATAATCGGCTCGACGGTCAGAGGCTGCTCTGCTTTTGTGCGCCGCGTAGAGCTAGCCGCACCCCTGCAGCGCCGCACGACAGCGTGGCGAGAGATGGACAGAGCGACGGCTGCCTCACCGCGCTCTCTCCTCGCAACCGCAGCACGGCGGCGTCGTCTTCGCGAGGAACAGCGGTGCGGTCTCGATAAGTGGCTCCACCGTGACTGGCTGCTATGCTTACTTCGTGCGCCGCGTAGAGCTAGCCGCACCCCTGCAGCGCCGCACGGCAGCGGGGTGAGAAGTAGAGAGGGCCACGGCTGCCTCACCCCGCTCTCTCCTCGCAACCGCAGAACGGCGTCGTCGTCTACGCGTATCGGAACAGCGGTGCGGTCTCGATAACCAGCTCGAACGTGTCGGGCTGCTCTGCTGGCAATGTGCGCCGCGTAGAGCTAGCCGCCCTCCCTGCAGCGCCGCACGGCAGCGGGGTGAGAAGTAGAGAGGGCCACGGCTGCCTCACCCCGCTCTCTCCTCGCAACCGCAGAACGGCGTCGTCGTCTACGCGTATCGGAACAGCGGTGCGGTCTCGATAACCAGCTCGAACGTGTCGGGCTGCTCTGCTGGCAATGTGCGCCGCGTAGAGCTAGCAGCCTGCAGCGCCGCACGACAGCGGGGCGAGAGATGGACAGAGCGACGGCTGCCTCACCGCGCTCTCTCCTCGCAACCGCAGTACGGCGGCGTCGTCTACGCGTGGAACAGCGGTGCGGTCTCGATAAGCAGCTCGAACATGTCGGGCTGCTCGGCTACTGGCCTAAGCCAGGAAGGGGTGCGCCGCTTAGAGCTAGCCGCACTTTCCTGCAGCGCCACACAGCAGCGGGGCGAGAGATGGAGAGAGCGGCTGCCTCACCCCGCTCTCTCCTCGCAACCGCAGAACGGCGGCGTCGTCTGGGCGCATGGCAGCGGGGCGGTCTCGATACTGGACTCCACCGTGAGCGGCTGCTCGGCTGGCCAGGTGCGCCGCATAGAGCCAGTGGCCGCCCTGCAGCACAGCACGGCAGCGGGGCGAGAGATGGAGAGAGCGGCTGCCACCCCGCTCTCCTCGCACCCGCAGTGGGGCGGCGTCGTCTACGCGGATAAGAGCGAGTCCCTCTCCATCGCGGGTGTCGACTTCATCAACAACGGAGCGGCTAGGTCAGGCTCGGTGCTGTACCTGTCAGTCCTCACTCAACGCTCTTCCATAAGCGACGCCTCCTTCACCGGCAACGACGGTGTCACGATCCAGACCGACTCGCCGATAGACTGGGACTGCCGCTTGGGCAGCTGGATGCCGACCGAGGGCGCCTTGAAGGGCGACGTCAACGCTCCCGAGTGCTACCTTTGCCCCGCTGGCTACTTTGGGAACACGAGCGGCCTCACCACTTCCTCTTGCAGCGGCCAGTGCACCAGGGGCCACTATTGCGAAAAGGGTACCGCCGACCCTCAGCCCTGCCCTCCCGGTCGACACTCACCAGTCATCGGGGCGCCCAGCCAGGAATTTTGCCTCCGTTGCGCCCCCGGCCAGCACCAGCCCCTCTCAGCCCAAGCGCAATGCCTCATCTGCCCCGCCGGCTCCTTCTCTCCCGACGTCGGCCTCTCCGCCTGCGACCCTTGCCCGCGCGGAGGCTACTGCGAGGAGGCGGGCGCCGCCACACGCATGGTCTGGGAGCCCTGTCCCGCGGGCAGCTTCAACCCGGCCAACGGCTCCAGCTCGAGCGCCGCGTGCGAGCTCTGTCCCGCCGGCACCGCGAGCGCAACACAGGGTGCGGAAAGCAGCGACACGTGCGCGCCGTGCGCTCCGGGTAGCATCGCCCCCTCGGCCAACATGTCCGCGTGCAAGCCGTGCCCCAAAGGCAATTACGCAGCCTCCACCACCGCGTGTGAGGAGTGCGAGGCGGGCAGCTACGCGGCGAGCGGGGGCCTCTCGCAGTGCACTCTCTGCCCCCACCCCCTCAGCTCCAAGAGCGGCGACGTCACCTGCTCCATCTGCAAGGAGGGCTTCTACTTGAAGGACTCGAGCGCCGATCCAGACGACATCTTTGAGAACCCGACCGAGCACTGCAGGCCGTGCCCGCCCAACGCCAACTGCAGCGCCGGCACCGCTCTCGCGTCCCTCGGCGTGGGCGCCGGCTACTGGCGCGCCTCCAACGCCACCTCGGAGCTCCACCGCTGTGACTCAGAGACATGTGCTGGTGGCTCCGGCCAGCCCTCCCACGGCCGCCGCCTCACCGACGGAGATGACGACCCCTACTGCACCGCCGGCCACACCGGCCCGCTCTGCGAGGTCTGCGTCGCGGACTCGGACTACTTCAGCTCAGCCGAGGGGCACTGCGTCGCCTGCCCCTCGACGGCTCGCTCCGCCGGCGTTCTTGCCATCTTTGCCATCGTCATCGCAGCGCTCGCTGCCAGCTACGCTCGGCTCCACCACCTCCCCTTCTCCCGCCGCCTCCGGAGGCGGGCCACCCGCATCGAGTCCGCGGTCGGCCTGCAGCCCAAGTTCAAGGTCTTCGTCAGCTTCTACCAGGTGAGCAGCGCCCTCGGCCTCGTCTACGGCGTCCGCCTCCACGGGCGCTTTACGCGCTGGCTCGACGTGCTCAAGCTGTTCAGCCTGGACCTGTTTGACGTTGCCATCCCCGGCCCCTGCATCGGAGCCATGAGCACGCGGCTGCTCGTCGCGGGCACCTGGCCGTACCTCGCCGTCGCCTTCGTGTCGCTCGCCATTGTGGCGGTGGCGGCGGTCCTCAATGTCAAGCAGAAGCAGGCTTTCGACCGCCAGCTGCTCGGCCGCCTCCTTTACTGGGCGATCTTCATCTTCTACCTCGTGCTTCCCTCCGTCTCGCGCTCCATCTTCAGTGCGAGGCTGTGCGAGTCCTTTCGCTACGACGACGCGACAGGCCAGCGCATCAGCTACCTGCTTGCCGACCTGGCGCTCACGTGCGATGCCGGCCCGACGTGGGAAGACGAGACTGTGAGGGGACTCGCGCCGTACTTTTGGGCCTACTTCGCTCTCTGGCCCGTCCTCGTGCCGCTCGGCTTCCTGGCGCTGCTGCTCCGCGTCCGCAAGCCCGTGGCTGCGCAGCGCGCAACGCCGCTCTCTCGTGCGACGAGCTTCCTCTGGCGGGACTACTCTGCCCGCTTCCTCTTCTGGGAGGTGTTCGACCTGTTCCGCAAGATCTTCCTCACCTCGATGGTGCTCTTCATCGACCACGAGTACGGCGCGAGGAAGTTGCTGCGCACCGTGGTCGCCGCCATCGTCTCGGCCATGTTTCTCACCATTCTCGCGCTCGCCCGCCCCTACCGGCGCTTCGACGACCTCTGCCTCGCGTGCATCGCCAACTTGCTCCTCACCTGCTGCTTCGTGTCGGGAGTGGTCATCCAGGTCCGCGATGGCAATTCCTCGCGCTCCCTCGCGCTCCCCCACGCTCCCTCTTGACTTCCGCAACCTCACACCACCCGCCCCCCGCCACCGCAGCTCTGCGACAGCACCGTGCACGAAGACATGTGCTACGAACTCGTTGGCTACAAGACCTCGCGCGGCGCCACCACCTTTGCCGTCGCCCTCACCGCAGTCATGCTCGCCGTCTCGCTAGCCGTCATCCTCATATCGGCGGTCAGCGCCTCGAGGGTGAAGACCATGCGGCTCGTCTCGTCGAAGCGCGAGCCGATGCGCGACGGCATCACCCTCGCCGACGGCCAGGAGTGGCACCTCTTCCTCAGCCACGTCTGGAGCACGGGCCAGGTTTGTCACTTCCTTGCCCCACCGCTTTGCGTGTGTGGTGAAGGCACCTCACCTGCCTTTCCTTGCGTGTAGGACGCCGTCGCCGTCATCAAGAACGAGCTGCAGCAGTTCCTGCCCGGCTGCGAGATCTTCCTCGACATCGACGACCTCAAAAACATCGGAGAGCTGGAGGCGTACATTCGTCGCTCGCAGGTGGTGCTCTGCTTCCTGTCGCGGGGCTACCTGCGCTCGACGAACTGCCTGCGAGAGGTCCGCGCCGCGCTGGAGATGGGCAAGCCGCTCGTGCTCGTCCACGAGGCAGACCCGGACAAGGGCGGGGGCACACTCGCCGAGCTGCGGTCCGAGTGCCCCGAGGAGCTGCAGGCCGCCATCTTTGAGGCCGGCTGGCCGATGGCGGTGTGGCATCGGATCGCGGCCTTCCAGCACGTCTCGCTCAAGGTCATCGCCGAGGCGCTACTGCTGAAGACGCCAAAGTACGCGGGCGAGGACGAGCTGCCCCTGTGCATCCCGGGCGAGATCCGAGCCGACGGCCTCGCCTTCCCCAAGCCGGTGATTCTCTGGGCCTCGACGTTGAACGCCGGGGCGCGAGAGCTCGCCAATTCGGTCGCGGCGGCCGTGGCTGGCGGCATCTCGATCCCCGACGCAGCGCCCTCGCGCCTATCCGCGCTGCCTCGCTCCTCGCGCTCCTCGCGCCTCTCCTCGCTCCTCCCTTCGCTATCTCGACGCGCGAGAAGAGAAGGCGGCGGCGAGGCGACGCACATGCTGCTCTACCTGAACAGGTTGACGTGGGCCGGCGATGGCGCCGAGGCGCTCGCAGAGCAGGTGCGCGCCGCGCGCCGCGCCAAGCTGCCGATCGTAATGGCGCACGAGAATGACGCCGTCCGCAACGGCTGCATCTTTGGGCATTTTTTCGAGGTAACGCCGCGCGACCTTATTGCCGATGGGCTGTACCACGACCTCGCCATCGGCTGCCACGCGGACCCGCACCGACAGGTGTCGCTCGCCCTGCTCGCAAAGGCGCTCGGCGCGACCAAGCAGACAGCCCAGTCGCGCGTGCATCGCGTCACCGCCCTCGCTCTAACGATCCGCGGCTCCTTGACAAAGACGAAGCCGTCGAATGGCGACGACCTTGTGGAAGCGTCAGCGACGCAGGCCCGCCAGATCGTCTGAGCGGATACATACCCCACTGTACTTTAAGTGCGACAGCCCCGACAGCCGACTCCCGTGCTTGTGCCGCGAGTTTTTTGCATTCTAAATTCTTTTTTGTCAATCAAGCTCCAAACTCCATGGATGGATGGAGATAGATGGCGCCACCGCCAGCGCGCAGTCAGTGGCTCAACCCGCTACGTCAGACAGTACGCGTTGGCGAGGTGGCCCGCGACGTCATTTGTGTTGCAAAATTCTTTCGCAACGCTAGCAGGAAAATCGAATCAGATGCCATTCCCTGCCGATGCAGATTGCCCATCCGCGTTGCGTTTTCGAAGTTTGCCGCTCCTTTGGCGCGTGACCCCAGGGCCCAGCTGCAACACCCAACACACGCGCCAGGTTGGTTAGTCAAACGATCTGATGAGCGATGTGATCGAACGCCGTGCCAACCCCCACCGCCTCCTCGCCCGCCTCCGCCTCCTCCGCCATCCCCTTCCTTGCTCCCCCCCCCCGCCGCCGTTACCTCCCCCACCCCCTTCCTCGCCGTTACCGTCGCCACCTCCTCCGTTGCCGCCGACACCGAGCCCTCCGCCTCCTCCGCCGCCTCCCTCTCCACAGCCGTTGTCGCCACCTCCACCATCACCCTCGCCCCCCTCTCCACCACCTCCCTCGGCCTCGCTGCCGCCGCCTCTGCAACCAGGAGAGGGGTCTGAACTGCGCCTCACCACTGACCGGGAAGGCCGCCAAGTGGGCCAGCACAGGTCGCACATTGTGGCAGCAGTCAGCAGTGCATGGCTGATAGCTAGAGCAGCAGCGTCAGGGTCGCAGGGTCGGATCGTGTCAAGCCTCTCGCCCGGCCGGCCGCGTGCAGACGTCGGCCTGTCTGCTGTCTGGAGTGATCTGTCGGCGGTCAGTACGACCGATCAGGTCGGAGTTTTCTGATGGTTGGAGGGTCTATCTGTATGTACTCCTCGAGATCTCTCCAAATCTGCCCTCTAACCAACCGTAACCATTCGGGAAGTCGGTGCTCTGAGCGACTCTGAGCGCCGGAGCCCCGTTTCCGCACTGCGGCGCGGGCCGCGGCGCACGGTGCCTCCGCGCTCCGGGGGGCCCCGCGCCGGCCCAGAGTTTTTCTGTCGGGAAATTGCAGAAAAGAAGTTTGTTATCGCCGAGGCCGCTACACCTCTCATCTTTTCTCGTGTGGCCTCGCTGGCACACACACCCGCATCCCTCCTTCTCTCCCAATACCGGCGCCGGCGCCGGCGCCGTCGAACCTGAACCTGTCTCCGAGCAGAGCTGCAGCCGCCGCCGACGCGGCTGGGACAGCCGCCCCCTCCCGCCCTTCCTCCTCCTCCCCCTCCTGCTCCCCCCCCTCCTCCTCCGGCCTCTGGCGCACGCGGCGCGTCGCGTGGTCGACGACCTGGAGAGAGAAAAGGGCGAGACACTCGGCCGATGGTTGATGAGCCGAGATCGGCCGAGATCAGCCACGGAGTGAGCCGAGATGAGCCGAGGAGCCGAGATGAGCCGAGAGGAACCGCGGGGAGCCGACAGGAGCCGAGGTCAGCCGAGGTCAGCCGAGGTCAGCCGAGGTCAGCCGAGGTCAGCCGGGGAGCCGAGGTTGGCCGAGGTTGGCCGAGGTGAGGAGAATGCCGCATCGCCGAGGATTGTTGAGCCGAGGAGGGGCGAGGAGAGCCGAGGAGAGCGGGGAAGAGGAGAGTCCAAAGTCGCCGATGTGCTAGTCGATGTGCTAGTCGATGTGCTAGCCGATCGCCTAGCCGGGGAGGGCCGAGAGGAGCCGACATGCTAGCCGAGGTGAGCCGAGACTGACTGCCTCGGCAGTGCCGCCGGCGGCCGCCCTCTTCGCGATCCGCGAGACAGCACGCGACCTGGGGTTCGTCAGCCGAGAGTAGTTGATTACCGGACCCGCGCACGGACGCACCCCCCGACAGCGCGGCGAGACCCGTCCTTTGCCATGCGCGGCCCGGCCGGCTGCAGCGCCAGCTCACGCACCTGAGGCAAGGCGAGGTCAGATCAGGCCGTACCTCACCTCCCGCACCGACCCGACAGCGCACACTCCGGTGGCGAAACGCCGTCCGCGGCGGGCGGGGGCGCGGGGGCGGCCGCAACATCGCCCGCACCCGCCACCGCTCGCAACTACGCTCGGCGGATCTCGGCGGATCTCCCGCACCAGCCACACAACGAATCTCGGCCAACCTCGGGTAATCTCGGCTCATCTCCCGCACCAGCCACACAACGAATCTCGGCCAACCTCGGGTAATCTCGGCTCATCTCGCGCACCAGCCAGTGCACGTCGCGGTGCACGAGCACGCGCCGCCTACACGCACACCCCGCCATGTGCACAGACGCCGCTCACAACCAGTGCACGCCGCGGTGCAACCGCTCTCGGCACCCGCCGCCGCTGCAGCGAGCCGCCGCCACACCGCCGCCGCCGCGCTGTTCGCACTTTCCGTCGCCACTGCAGTCGCCGCCTCCGCCTCCACCTTCGTCCAGGACGTCGTACGCCACGCCGCCGCCGCGCTGTTTGCACTCGCCACCGCCATCTCCGCCTTCGCTTCCGTGCCCACCTCCCTCGCCGTCCCCGCATCTGCACTGCCTGCACTCGTCATCGCCACTTCTGCCTTCGCCTCCGTCCCCGCCTCCTCCGTCCAGCCGAACGTCGTACGCCACGACGCCGCCCGCAATGCCGCCAGCCCCCTTCAGAAAGACGTCGACGGCGCGGACTGTGCCTGTTCACGGCCGGCGGCCGTGAAGACACGCTGTTCACGGTGGCGACCGCTCGGCGAGGTCTCGGCAAAGTCTCGACGCAATCTCGGCGCAATCTCGTGCGGTATCTCCGCATCTGCAGCCGGTCAGACAGGAGGCTAGACGCAATCTCGGCGAAATCTCAGGCGCAATCTCGGCACAATCTCAGGCGCGATCTCGGCGCAATCTCGTGCGCCTGCCGCCCAGTCAGACAGCAGACCAGACGAGTCCTCAACGGCGCACGAGACACGATCGCCGACGCCGAAGCGGCGCCCGCCGCCGCACGTGGCCTCTCTCGCCGCACCCCGCCGCGGCGCCGCCACCCGCGCCGGCCGGCACGACTCGCTCTCTGAGCAGCGCTCGCTCTCTGAGCAGCGGGCTGCGTCGCACCGTCGCCTCGCGGCCTGCGGCAGGCTCATGCGCGTGAACCTGTTCACAGCATCGCGGGTGTGAACAGACGCCCTCCACGGCTGCCGGCGGCGGAGCAGAGCAAGTCTCGCGGCCGCCGCCACGGATACCTCTAGCCGGGGGCGTGATGTGTGGGCCGGCATCGAAGAGAGAGAGAGGCATTACTTATCAGTCTCGGGTAATCTCGGGTAATCTCGGGTAATCTCGGGTAGTCTCGGGTAATCTCGGGTAATCTCGGGTAGTCTCGGGTAATCTCGGGTACTCTCGGGTAGTCTCGGGTAGTCTCAGGCATCAGAAGGAGTTCTGGGTGAGAACAGAGTTCTCTGGGTGAGCTCAGCTGTGAGGCTCCAAGTCGTTTGCTCTCCCTCCCTCCCTGTGCATGACTTGCTAGCGGGGCCCGAGTATTGTACACAAGTACTGCACGAACTAGGTGGTAAGGCATATCGGTTCCCTAGCGCTCGCTTGGTCTTGCGCATCTAAGGAGAGTGAACCAGAGGGCGCCCGCCCGCTGGCCAAAGCAGACCTCGGCACGGATCAGGTCGTTGCTGTCCTGCGGCACCGACACGAGCCGAGCCGTTGGCGGGTCCGTCAGCACGATATAGGCGAACTTCCGCCGCCCTGAGCCGTCGTCCGGGTCGGGCTCGTGGACAGCGTGCACCACGCCAGCCTCCCACGGCCGCGCACCACCAACGTTGCAGACGACGCGGTCGCGCCGGACAAAGCGGGCCGGCAGCGACGCGCTCACGGCGCCGCGGATGCGGCCGCGGTCGGCGGCGGTCAGCGTCAGCCGGTTGTTTGATGCGAGCGTCTCGAAGAAATTCTGCAGTAGCTCGAGCTTGACAGCGCTCCGCTTTGGCCCGCACAGCCTGCCCGCAGGGTCGCACGCGGCCAGCTCGGCCGTGATGGCGTCGTCGAGAGACTCAAGAAGGCGGACCTCGCTCGGCGTCAGCGAGGCCATGGGAGTGGAGCGGCAGCCGCGCCAGTCAGCGCCCGGCTCTCTCTCGCTCGCTTCAGGGCGCTGCAAAAGAAATAGGTGTTTGCCGTCGGGAGGCGTGTGGCGAATACCCATCCCTCCCTTGGGTTATCTGTTTTCTTTCTTTCTGTGGCGAATACAAAGTCATCGAAGGTAGGCTCGGGCAGTGGGTTTGGCCCTGGCATCAGCCGGGCATGTTGTTGATTTGGCCTTGGCATCAGCCCTGGCAGGCGGGCGGGCACGCGGGACATGCACAGGCGCCAAAGGGGCGCAGAACCGACCTAACCCGTCGGAGGTGGGGGGAAGGGAGTACCGCCGGGTTCCCCTGCGTGAGCGCAAGAGTAACCCCGAGAGGGCTGAAGATGAGCGGTGCGCGCAGGGGTCGGCGTGACGGGGCGAGGGACGCGCCGCGCGGGGCGCCGCCTCACCGGCCCAAGTGGCGCAGGGCGAGGCGGCGAGAACCGAGCGAACACGTCCTCGTGAGCCCCGTGGCTCCAACCAGGCCCTTCCTTTTTTTGAGCAGGTGTGACGCCGCGCGAGCGACGCTCCGAGATCGCCCGAGATAGCGCGGCGCGGCGGTGGGTGAGGTGGGGTGGGGGGTGGGGGGGGGGGCGGCGTGGCGTGGAGCTCCGAGATAGCGCGAGATTGTGCGAGATCGCGCGGCGCGGCCCCGAGATGGCGCGAGATCGCCCGAGATCGCGCGGCGCGGCCCGAGGCGAGGTGGATGGGTTGGGAGCGAGGGGGCGGAAGTGATCAGTGCGGTAGATCGGTCAGTCGGGGCGCGTGAGCCGGACTTGTGAGCCGGACGGCTTTCATTTCTCTCTGCGTTGTTGAGCCAGGACTCAACATACTCGTTCTGTTGCCGTCCCAAACTGTCACTCCCCTCTCTCCCGGCCGGGGTGGGGCGCGCGCGGGGGCGGCGGGTGTGCGGCGAGTGTGCGGGATGTCTGTGGGCCCGAGAGCGATATGCCATGTCCGCCTTGCGTTGTTTCATAACATCGAAGGCTAAGCTCAAAAATAAAATAAAAACGTGCGCGGCGCTCTCTTGTACAATCCAAAGCTCCTGCACCCCGCTCGCAAGCAAGCTCTCGCAAGCCTCTCGCGACCCTCGCAACCATGGTCCTCTCAGCGATCGCCGCGCTGCCGGGCAGCTTCAAAGCCATGCGTGGCATGTACGTCGAGCTCTCACGCTCTATCTCTCACGTCGATCTCTCACGTCGCCCTCTCACCTCCTTCTCACGTCGCCCTCGCTTTCAGGTTCGCCTTCCACGGCCTCGTACTTGACGTGGGCATCATCAACGTCCTTCCGTTCGTCGACGAGGCCGCCAGCGACGCCCAGCGGACGGAGAAGTTCCCGTGGGCCCTCGGTGGTTACGCAGGATTCGCCCGGGTGCCAAACCTCGGACCCACCCACCGTCGCTTCATGACCGAGAACATGGCGTACGCGATCCTGCGCACGGCGCCGGCCCTCTTCTACACCAACGTGCCGATCCTCTGCACTGCCGTTGCTTCGCACCTTGTCGAGGCTCTCACCATCGCGTGGGAGATTATCTACTACGAGTGCCCCGCCAACGCGATGGTGCCAGTCACGCTCATGGGCCTCTTCTCGACGCAGACGCTCCTCACGGCGCGCTGCCCGTCACGGCTTCTGCACCGGCTCCATCTGAGCGCCCCACCCCTCGCTCGCACCCGGCAGGTCAAGTTCAACCAGGGTGCCCTGATCAAGAGCGCCGACCACCCCACGGCCCTTGCCGCGATGACGGGGATGGTCGCTGGCGTGTGGCTGACCTGGGCGGCAGCGGCAGCCACTGTCGCCGCGCGCAAGCCCAACGAGCCCAAGTGAGCCGTCGCATGGCGGCGGCGGTGCGCGCGGCCCGGCCGCAGCTGGCAGCTCATGAGCCAGGCCGCACCGGTGTCTGTTTGCCGCACCGCGGAGGCATCATTCTGTTGCATTATGCATACGTGTGTCTGCAATTTCTACTAGGGCCACAATAATGAAAGAGAAGCAAGTCCATCGCCCACCACAGAGAGAACACTCTTCAGCGCTGGCTCGCGCCAAATCGACGAGCCCTGGCTGGTGGTGACTGGGGTGGGTGAGCTCGAGCAAACAACTGGATGGATGACTGCCGCCGGGCTTCCGTATCTGTTGCTGTGATGACACGCCGGTCACGCCTCGCCGCCTGTGTCTTACCGTGTTGCCAAACTGAGAGCGGCAAAACCCGTGTGTCTCGGGTCTCGCGCCTAACCCGTGTACGAAGTGCGGGGGGACCGGGGGACCGATGTCGGCCTCCCGTGATGGAGCGAATGGAGCAGCTGGTAGGGCACGCGCTCGCGCGCGTGGACGAACTGGAGAAGGCGACGAACGAGTTGGATACGAAGCAGAACGCAATGACGCAGCTCATGGATGCAAAGCAGGCCGCCACCGCGGAGCTCGTGAATGCGAAGCAGGCCGCCACCGCGGAGCTCGTGAATGCGAAGCAGAACGCCTCGGCAGAGCTGATGCAGGCGCTGCTCACGCAGGTTCACGAGCTTCGGACGGACAATCGGAGTCTTCGTGCCCGGCTTGATGCGCTCGAACGTCAGCCCAAGCATTCGGGAAGCAGCGGCAGCGCGCGCCCTGCAACGCTCGCAGAGATTGTGGAGCGACGCGATGCGCTTCGTGAGATCAAGCAGGCCGGCATCGATTGCCGGCTAGCCCGAGCGACTGGTTACTCGTGCGCAGAGGCGCGGCAAGCTGGTTACCCGCTGCTCGAGGCCAAGGCCGCCGGGTGGTCGTCGGACGAGCTGAGGATGGCGGGTTACATAAGCTCGAAGGGCATGTCGTCGCGCGAGTTCTTCGACCGCTACCAGGCCGGCACCACCAACTTCTCTGGGCTCGACTTTTCGGGCGAGGACTTCAGCCGGATGGTCATCGACAAAGCGTGCACCTTCGCGGGGTGCGACCTGACGGACGCCACATTCGATCACGCCACGCTGTGCGGGCTCGCAGATGGCACGAGTCGACATGAGTCATGCGCGCGTGCAGCGCTGCGACTTTGCGTCCACCGATCTGTCGAACGTCGATCTCAGCCACGCCGCACTCCACGATTGCACCTTCCCGAACAGCAGCCTTCACACTGCCCGGTGGGCGAGTGCCAAGATCACGGGCGGCGCGAAGACCTCCAAGCCGTTCAAGGCTCTCGGATTCGCGTGCTCGGAGGCGCGCTCGTTAGGGCTCCTCGAGGGGCTCCGGCAGGCGGGCTACTCGAGTGTGCAGGCGAAGCAGGCGGGCTACTCGTGTGCGGAGGCGAAGCAGGCGGGTTACTCGTTGGCGGAGATGAAGCAGGCGGGTTACTCGTTGGCGGAGATGAAGCAGGCGGGTTACTCGTTGGCGGAGATGAAGCAGGCGGGTTACTCGTTGGCGGAGATGAAGCAGGCGGGTTACTCGTGTGCGGAGGCGAAGCAGGCGGGCTACTTGCCTCATGAGTGCAGTGATGCAGGGTTCACATTCAGCGAGGGGAAACAGTCTGGCTATCGTCACAACGAGTACTGCTGGACGCAGGGGGCTTCGCAGGGGTACAGCAAACTGGAGTACAACCGTCAGTATGGAGAGCAGCACAACCGTTGGTGAGCTGTCAATTCTCAGAAGTCAGATGGTGGCGGCCCCCTGTGGCCCCTGGCCCCTGGCCTGCTCCCTGGCCCTGACCCCCGCCCCCCTGCCTGCCTGCGCGCCCCATGGCACGTGCAAAAGGAAAGAAGTATCGCGGTGTATTTAATAAACTTAAATCTCGGAAGGTTCTGGGGGGAGGCACCGGCTCTCGCTGCACTAAGACCCCGGCTGTCGGTAGCCGGTCGGCCTACCATGCTCATGGTCACCCGTCGAAGAAGGTGCGCAGGAAGGTGGTGCTCTGCCGCCACGCCGCGATTTGTGGCGTCTCTCGTCGCTCTATCTGCCCCATGTCCTTCCAAAAGGCGTGCCCAACGCCTTCGTAGCAAGTAACATCGTGCTCGACCCCAGCCTCTGCCAGCGCCGACCGGAAGCGCGCCGCTGCCGCTCGGTTTGTTGTTGGCTGCGGATCCTCCGCCCCATAGATGCCGCACACGGGAGCGCTCAGTGCGGCCAGAGCCTCGACCTTGAGTACCGGCTCGCCATAAAACACGACGGTCGCCGCGTCAGGGCGCATTGTAGTCGTAAAGCCAATCGCCTTGCCACCTCCAAAGCAGAAGCCGAGTACCCCGACTGGGAAGTTTTCCGCTACACCGTCCTGCGATGCGGCCCAGCGCAGCACCGCGGCCAAGTCTGCGTTGACGCGCTGCTGAGGTGTGGATAGCGCAAGCCAGATCGCCTTTGGTACGAAGTCGGTGGTCTCGCCGCGAAAGCAGTCAGGCGCGATGCACAGGCAGCCCAGCTCGTCAGCGAGACCCTGTGCTTTGTCCACAATCGAGCCGGAGAGTCCCCAGAACTCGTGAAGCACGAGCAGCACTGGCAGGGCCCCACCCGGCGGCGCCTTTGGCCGCGCCGCAAAGGCCAGAATCTCGCGGTCTTCTTCGGCAGGGACCTTCACATTCGCCAGATCCTCGAGTACGGCAGACTGCAGCGGCCGCTCGAACAGGTGGTGCGATGCCCAAACTGCGCGGCTGACTGCAGCGGGGAGCGCGATAGACCGCGCGAGTGGCAGCAGCGCGATGATGAGCATCACCGGCTTCCAGAGATCGCACTGCAGACCTACTTTCGGCAGGCTCTCTTCCGGCAGGTTTTTCTTTTTATCATTTTTACCCCAGGCTTCCCTAATCAAAAAGTATGAAAAAAATCACGCCCGCCGTTTCTTTTTCGCGAAAGTCTGCATATGTGTGTGCATATGGCCTCCCACCGCATCGGCGCCCGCCTGTGTGGCCTCTCGCCAGAGCAGCTCGTCGCCTTCATCGACGAGCAGGCGCCCCTCTGGAGCGCCGCCGCGCTGCGCGTGGCGGAGGAGCACGCCGCACGGGTCGTGGAGCAGCCCGAGTGGGTGCTCTCCGAGGTCCTCCTCTCGCCGGACCTCGCCCCGCACATCCTCGCCCAGCTGCCGACCACAGCGCACGCCGCCAAGGGGACGTGCCGCGCGTGGCGCCGCGGCTGGAAGGAGACGCTGAAGAAGCGCAAGAGGCCGCGCATGCTCGTGATCGGTGGCCACAACAGCGATGGCGAGTTTCTCAACTCGCTGGAGCGGTACGACCCATCAACGAATGAGTGGGAGGGGGAGGCCGTGTCGCCGATGCCGACGTCACGACTGTATGTCGCCATGGCGGTGCTGGATGGCAAGCTCTACGCGGTGGGCGGCAGGAATGAGGCGGTGGAGCGTTCCAACCTGGCGGAGCGGTACGACCTGGTTGCGAGAGCATGGGAGGCGGTGGCGCCGCTGGCGACGGCGCGGCAGGCTCACGCCGCGGCGGTGCTCGACGGCAAGCTGTATGCGGTGGGCGGGTTGGACGCCGGACTGGACACGCTCAGCTCGGTGGAGCGGTACGACGCGGCGACGAATGCGTGGGAGGCGGTGGCGCCGATGGCGACGGCGCGGTTTACTCCCGCCGTGGCGGTGCTCGACAGCAAGCTTTATGCTGTGGGTGGGTTCTACGGCGACCATCTCAGCTCGGTGGAGCGGTACGACCCGGCGCTGGATGTGTGGGAGGCGGTTGCTCCGATGGCGTCGGCGCGGCAGGAACACGCCTTGGGGGTGTTCGACGGCAAGCTGTACGCTGTTGGCGGGTACAACGGCGACGGCGGCCGCCTCAGCTCGGTGGAGCGGTACGATCCCGTGACAAATGCGTGGGAGGAGGTGGCGCAGATGGGGACGGCTCGGGCTGCTCACGCCATGGCGGTGCTCAACGGCAAGCTGTACGCCGTGGGAGGCGACGAAGCGGACGAGGCGGACGAGGCGGACGAGGCGGACGAGGGCAACACGGTAGAGCGGTACGACCTGGCCACAAATGCTTGGGAGGAGGTGGCTCCGATGGCGACGGCGCGATTCCATTCTTTCCTTGGCTTGCTGTAGAGGGCTCGGGGCCGTCCCGTGGCTCGAAGAGGCGTCACGCTCACGGTGTGTGTGTAGAGTGCTGCGGCTTGTGTGAGCGACACTGAGCTCGGCGACTGCCGGCACACTAAATAAATAAATAAATAAAACGGGCACCTCTACTAGGAGATGGGTAAAAAGGAACAGGTCCCCGCCCTGCGGTCTTTGTGCAGGGTTCTTTGTGGGTGTGGTCGGCGACTAGCCGGGGTCGTCCTCCCGATGGGGGACTAGCACTAGCCGTGTCTTCCACATGGTCCCTCGGGTAATGGTTGGGTAGTAGGGCTAGAGGGTCGCTCTACACTTAGCCTCTGCAGCGAGCGAGCGCTCAACTTAGCCCCCGCACGGAGCCGGGCTCGGACTTAGACGCTGTATGGTCGGGGGCCATGAACTTAGACGGCACAAGGCCAAATCCGGGTAAAACCCGGGTATACCTGCAAAAGTCCAGGTTTACCCGAAAAATACCTGGACGCGTCCCGACCAACGTATGCCGCGCACGACGCCATATCGCCTTGTCCCAGGGCCAGTGCGCTACTTGCGGCGCGCAACTCCTGCTCAAGTACGCGCACCGTACCATGTGCTGCCGCTATGCGTGTCTTAAGGCGGCTGCGGCGAAGCGGCGGGCGCGGCATGCCGATGGCAGTGCGGACGATGCGGTTGCGATGTGTTCTGCTTCAAGATCGTGGCGGTGCTTGGCATGCACTTCTGCGATCCCAATCAGCTCATCGCAACGAAGCAGCGCAACAAGCTGGCTGCTGCCAACAAGGCCCTATGCTAGATCTACCTCACGCGCGGATCGTTCAAAGAGGACCAGCATACACAGGCTTCCTTGACATGCGTTTGTTTGAGCTTGAGGCTATTTGTGAGAACTGTTTGGCTTGAAGATTGCGCTCAAGAAGAGCAACGAGAATCGGAAGAGGAGGATGCTGAGGCGGCGATTGCTGAGCATGAGAAGGATCGATCCGGATTAGAAGGCGCCCGCCGCAGGCGAAGAAAATTTGGGGGCTAGCGCCGTATCGTTGATCACGGTGGGAGCCTCTTGGCCCCAGGCTGTGCCACGGCCGACTTAGCCGATGTAAGAGGCTCTCGCTGATCTTAGACCGCGTAAGCACCCCAGCGTGACTAGTCACACTTAGACCCGCTCAGCCTCGAGGCTCAGAACTTAGACTACTACCCAACCAGTCCTCGGGTCCCTGCTGCTCCTAATCTCGTCGTACATCCTCCTGCTGATCTCCGCAACATCCTGCTCCCTCCCTCGTCTCGCCCTGCGCGTCTGCTCCGCCCTGCCGGCACACTGTGAGACCATCGGTGTGAGATTAAACCACGCTACCAGCTGCACCAGCGCTTGGTCACATCTCCCCCGAGGTCAGAACGTCAGATCCTTCTACTCAGTGTGTGCGGCCGCTCGTACGCGGGACCCCTCCGATCGGCTCGGTTTTTTTGACTTAGCTTAGTGTCTGATTGGAGCTGCTGCGGTGCACAGACCTGAAACTTGCCTCGGCACCGCGTTCGCCAGCCAGCGCAATGACTACTCTACTGCGCCCTAACACCTGAGCTGCCTCTGACCCCAATCTTGCGCGCTGAGTTGGCCCGCAAGTGTGCGCTAGTTCTAGTCCTACATCGCAAAGCCCCCTCCTACACGCGCTCGTCGCGGCTACGCGTGGGCGGCGACCGCGACGGCGGCGACGACGGCGGCGAGGGCGACCGCGACGGCGAGGCGGGCGGTGGCGAGCGACGCGGCGGCGGCGGCGAATCGCGCAGCGGCGAGGACCCAGAAGAGAGCATGCACGCGAAGAAGGGCGAGGGGGCGGGAGGGCGCCGTCTCGCCCGCCTCGGCGAGGGCGGCTGCGGCGTGCGTGGCGAGGGCGGCCACGCGCTCGCGCTCGGGCGTGCCCAAGGAGTTGAGGAGGCCGCGCACATACCCCAGAGAGTGGAGCAGGCCGAGCAGGCTCTGCCCGTCGCCTAGCAGTCGTTAATAGCGGACGGGATGCCGATGAGTCGATCCTGCTGCTTCCTCAGGCCGAGAAAGGCTCTGCTCGTCGCCCTCGCTAGATCTCGGCTAGATCTCGGCTAGATCTCGGCTAGATCTCGGCTAGATCTCGGCTAGATCTCGGCTAGATCTCGGCTAGATCTCGGCTAGATCTCGGCTAGATCTCGGCTAGATCTCGGCTAGATCTCGGCTAGATCTCGGCTAGATCTCGGCTAGATCTCGGCTAGATCTCGGCTAGATCTCGCCGTCGTGGATCGCGACGAGCGCGCGCCACACCGCCTCGTACCTACTCGCAGCTTCCTTGTCTCGCGCTTCCCTTTCACAGTATGGCGCCGCCACCAAGACCGGGGGCGGGCGGCTGTTTCTAGGCTGTATTGCGGCGCAATGTTGTGGCTGTACCTCGGCCGCACCTCGGCCGTGTCGGCTGCACCTCGGCTGCACCTCGGCTGCACCTCAGCTGTACCTCTGCTGTGTCTCGGCTGCACCTCGGCTGCACCTCAGCTGTACCTCTGCTGTGTCGCGGCTGTATCTCGGCTGCATCTCGGCGTCTCTCACCCGACCGACGGCGGGATCCGACCCACCGCCGCCTCGCCCAAGTCCGAGAGAGATAGGCCGGTGCCGAGCGCAAAGGCGGGCGAGAGGAGCAGCGGCAGCAGCGGCCAGAGCTCGTTTGCTAGCGGCTCGGCGCAGGCGCGCACCCGCTCGCTCGAGACCCACGGCCGCGCGCAGGCGAGCACCAGCCTGCACACGGCGAGCCGCAGCTGCGCGGGCGGGTGGTGGTACAGGCCGTGGTCGAGGAGGACCAGCTGCTCGGGGATGCCGGAGGCGGCGGCGGGGCGGCGGAGGTAGACGTTGCCAGAGTGCGGGTCGCCGTGCACCAAGCCGTGCCGCAGCGGCATCTCTCCCAGCAGCACGTCCGCCACCAGCCGGCCGGCGGCGCGGCGGCAGATCCCCGCCGCGGCCAGGCCGGCGGCGTCGTCGACGCGGAGCAAGCCCTCGACCCATTCCGTCGCGAGCAGCCGGCGGGTGGCGATTCGCACCGCTGGGACGAGGACCGACTCGCCCCGCGGCGCGAGAGCGGCGGCCGCTTCCCCCGCGTGCCGCGCCTCCGTCAGAAAGTCGAGCTCCGAGAGGACGTGCTTCTGCAGGTCGTCGACCAGCCACGAGACGTCGAACCCGCCCGGCTGCATCTGCCCGGCAACCATCTTGAAGACGGCAAAGTCGGTCGGCACCTGCTCGGCCAGCCAGGGGAACTGCAGCTTGAGCGCGAGCTCGCTGCCGTCCTCCGCGCTCGCGCGGTGGACTTGAGAGAGCGACGCGGCGGCGATGGCGGGGCACCGCACTGCAGCAAGGCCGCTGCCACTGGGCGCGTCGACCGTCCAGCCGGGCACGCACAGCTCCTCCGCAATCATCGCCTCGAAGAGGCGCAGGTCTTGTGGAGCCGCGCGGTCCGTCAGCTCTGCGAGAGCGGTCGTGTAGGCGGGTGGCACGCCGCCGCCGCCCGAACCTCCCTGGAGTGAGGCGATCTGCTGCGCTGCCTTGACGTAGACCCCGCCCTGCTTGCGCGCGAGCGTCACCGCCTTGGCCGCGTACTTCTGGTGCAGCGCCTCCCGCGCAGCAGCGTCGAGCGGGTCAACCTTGTCGTAGGCGGCCTTGGCAGCGGTAAAGAGCGCCATGGCCCCAAACGCTCTCGTCGCGCCGTCGGCGGAGGACTGCGGCGGCGGCGGAGGAGGCTTCTCTTTGACCGAGGCCACTTCGTTAGCCGCCAGCTGTTCAGCCATGACAAGCGAATGTTCGAACCGCTGCCCACGCGCGAGCGCGTCGTTGCGTTCCAACTCGCACAAATGTGCCGCCTGGCGCGCCGCCGTGGGGGGGGGGGGGGGCAGGCGGCGATAGACGGCTGCAGCCACGCTGCGTGATTTCTTTTTAGGAGGACGGCATCATCTGTGAGGGCGACGGCTTCTAAGCCGTCGCCTTTGCAGTGCCAGTCCCGTACCCGGTGTCGTGAGAAGGAGTTTCGTTGTAAAATTCTTTCCGGCGGACGGCCGAGCGACTTTGGGGCAATCTCTCCGTCGCGCGTCGGCGTTGAGGGGCCGTGGATACGTAAAAGCTTGCTTTGGGTTATGAACACATCCGTGTCTCCGGGCGCCCTCGCCGACCACCCTGCCTTATTACTATCCTTCAACAGTATTAGGCCGTCGTCCACGGCACGTCCGAGTTGTACCACCGGCACGAGACGTTGGTGCGCACGCCGCTCACATAATCGCACGAGACGACGGGCTGGAACGGCCGCCGGCCACGCTGCGACAGAATGGGCCGGCCGGCGAGGAACGGCTGCTCTTGGTACGAGTGCCACCTCTGCAGCACGACCTTGCTGCCGCGCGTCACGCGGTTCGAGCGGTGCGCCGCCTCCGCGCTGCACGCGCGGCCGCCCCAGCCCGGCCCGAAGTTGTAAAAGAGCAGGGCCGAGCCCACGGGCGGCTTGACCTTCAAACCCAGCTTGGGGAACTCCGTCTCGCCGCCGTCGAAGTCGTCCGTGAGGTACACGAGCAGCGTGGCCATGCGCTCGCCGCGCCCGAGCAAGTCGGCCGCGTGCTCGCAGTCGGTGTGGTCGGCGTAACCGCCGTCGCGCCCGGCCTCGTAAGTCAGGGCCTGCCAGCTGTAGGCGTGTGTATCGTGCAAGCCGGACATCTCCTGAACGCGCCGGCTGATGCCGTCAAAGAGGGCCTCCTGCCCGCGGTACACAAAGAGGCTCTCGCTCCACGGCACGTGCGCGTAGGTGGCACGCGAGGCGGCCTGCGCGAAGCAGCCGCGGCCGCCTGCGCCGGGACGCCCACGCATCCAGTCGAAAGCGTGAGTGAGGCCCGGGTGTCCCGTGAACGCGTCGTGCTGGAAGCACACGAGCGGGTGCGATGCGCCCCACAAGTCGCGCCGGCGCGCGACGACTCCACGGAGATCCGCAACCTCGGTCGCACTCAGCACGTCGTGCAGGAGATACACGGGTGGCGAAGCCGAGAGCACCTCAGCCTTGCCCGCGGCCACGCTCTGCTCCACAGCAGTACGGAACGTGTCCGAATGGTTGCGCGATACACGCGACGCATCGCCCATTGGATACAATTTCTGCAACCGCTCGGTGGCTGATTTAGTGTACGTGTCGCTGTCGCCGGTGAGCTCGAGTAAATCCAAGTGAAGATCCGCCGCCGAGATGAGGTCGCCTCGCTCATCCGCGGCTGCCGCCAACCGGATGAGCTCGTTGCTACTCAAAGAATTTCTCGGACCCGTGACGTGCGATTCACCCGCGTGCAGCGGCGCATGCTCTCGGAGCAGCGCGGCCAGCGCCGACGGCGTGAAGGATGCTGATCGAGCTTGTCCGTGCTAGGGAAAGCTGATCGAGCCCAGCGTGCCCGCGACCGCCTCCCGCACAGCACCGGACTGTGCGGGCGGGCGCCGACAGAGCGCGCACGACGGCGCTGCAGCTGGCCAAGGCGAAGGGCCACGCCGAGTGCGTCAAAGTCATGTCGGAGGCGGCGGCGGCTGCAGACGGCCGGGCAGGGGCCGGCGCCTCCTCGGGCGCGGCAGCGGCAGCTGTGGACGCGCCGCTGCTCGGGCAGCGCGTTGTGCTCGGCGGGCTCTCTTCCCGTCCCGAGCTGAACGGGCAGCGGGGCGTGGCGCGGAGTTTTGAGGGCGGGCGGTACGCTGTGGCGCTCGAGGGCGGCGGCGAGAGCGTGCGGGTGCGGCCGGGTAATCTGTCGCCGGCGGCGGCGGGGCGAGCGTCGAGCAGTGCCGCGGCAGCCCCCGATGCGGTCGTGGCAGCGGCTGAGCGAGGCGAGGAGGAGGCGGTGCTGGCGTGGCTTGAGGGCGGCGGGCGGGTCGACGCGACGTACGAAGAAGACGGCGTGAGCGGCGTCACGCTGCTGATGGGCGCCGCCGGCGCAGGCCGCGAGCGGGTGGTCGAGTTGCTGCTGCGGCACGGCGCGGAGATCAACCTGCAGAACAGCACCGGCTGGTCCGCGCTGATGCGCGCCGCCTACCACAGCCACGAGCGGGTGGTCGAGCTGCTGCTGTGGCACGGCGCGGATATCAACTTGCAGGACAGCTACGGCTACACCGCGCTGATGACCGCCGCCTTCTTCGGCCACCACGCCGTCGTGCGGCGCTTGCTGCGGGCGGGCGCAGACATGGCGGCGCGCAATGTACGCGGCAGCACTGCGCAGCAGATGGCCAAGGAGAACGGCAAGGCCGAGTGCGTCGAGGCCTTCAAGAAGCACGTCCAGGAGGTGGTGGCGGGACGGCCCACGGCGGCGGCAGCCGGCGGCGCAGGCGCAGGCGGCGCTTCCTCCGGCGGCGCTTCCTCGGCTGGATCAAGAGTCGCGAAGACGCCATCTCCAGCGGTGGCGGCGGGGCGGGCGTCGAGCGGTGTCGTGGCAGTCTCCGACAAGGTCGTGGCAGCGGCTGAGCGAGGCGAGGAGGCGGCGGTGCTGGCGTGGCTTGACAGCGGCGGGCGGGCCGACGCGACGTACGAGAGAGGCGAGGTGAGCGGCCTCACGCTGCTGATGGGTGCCGCCCGCTACGGCCACGAGCGGGTGGTCGAGTTGCTTTTGCAGCACGGCGCAGCGGTCAACCTGCAGAACAGCGACGGCAGCACCGCGCTGATGCTCGCCGCCAGCCAAGGCCGCGAGCGGGTGGTCGAGCTGCTGCTGCGGCACGGCGCTGAGGTCAACCTGCTGAACAGCGCTGGCTACACCGCGCTGATGTGCGCCGCCGAAAGAGGCCACGAGCGGGTGGTCGACTTGCTGTTTCGGCACGGCGCGGAGATCAACTTGCAGAATGGCGAGGGCTGGACTGCGCTGATGATCGCCGCCCTCGGAGGCCACGAGCGGTTGGTCGACTTGCTGCTGCAGCACGTCGCTGAGGTCAACCTGCAGAGCAGCAACGGCGGCACCGCGCTGATGTACGCCGCCCTCTTCAACCACCCCGCCGTCGTGCGGCGCTTGCTGCGGGCGGGCGCTGACATGGCGGCGCGCAATGTACGCGGCAGCACGGCGCAGCAGCTGGCCAAGGCGAAGGGCCACGTCGAGTGCGTCAAGGTCTTGGCTGAGGCGGCGGCGGCTGCAGACGGCCGGGCAGGGACGGGCAGCGCTTCCTCGGGCGCGGCAGCGGCAGCGGTGGACGCGCCGCTGCTGCTCGGACAGCGAGTCGTGCTCGGCGGGCTCTCTTCCCGCCCCGAGCTGAACGGGCAGCGGGGCGTGGCGCAGAGCTTCGAGGGCGGGCGGTACGCTGTGGCGCTTGAGGGCGGCGGCGAGAGCGTGCGGGTGCATCCCGGTAATCTGTCGCCGGCGGCGGCGGAGCGGGCGTCGAGCGGTGTCGTGGCAGCCCCCGATGCGGTCGTGGCAGCGGCTGAGCGAGGCGAGGAGGCGGCGCTGCTGGCGTGGCTTGACAGCGGCGGGCGGGTCGACGCGACGTACGAGAGAGGCGACGTGAGCGGCCTTACGCTTCTGCCTCCTCTCGCCGCTGATGCGCGGCGGCTCGCTCGAGGCGCGGCTGCGCATCTCAGAACCCGACCGCGCTGCGCAGCTCCGGCGGCTGGGCATGGAAGAGCCGCCGAGGCCGCTGACGTGGCAGCAGCGCGTGCGTGTCGCGTGCGAGGCGACCGAGGCGCTGGTCTACCTCCACTCAAAGGGCATCGTGCACCGCGACGTCAAGCCGGACAACATCTTGCTCGACGAGAAGCTGACCGCCGTCCTCGCCGACACGGGCTTCGCCAAGGACCAGCGTCCGGACGCGTCTGTCCGCTGCCCTTCGAACGCCCTCTACATGTCCACTGGCTACCTCTGCCCCTCCATCTCCAAGGGGGGCGAGTACTCGAGCAAGACGGACGGCTACGCCATTGGCATCACCCTCCTCGTCTGCCTCACCAGCCGGTCCGAGGTGCAGCTGACCGACCGGTGCGAGGACGAGTTTGACGGACTCTGGACCAACATCGACGCGTCCCAGATCGCAGATGCGGCGGCGGGGTGGCCTGAGACGGCGGCGCGCGCTGTCAAGGACCTCGCCAAGGCGGGAGACGGGCAGAAGAGTCTCTGTCACGACAGCTTGCGCAACCGCTGCACGCTGCCCGTGGCTCTCACGACGCTCCGGGCGCTGCTGCCTGGCGCGCAGGGCGGGGCGGGGGTGGAGGAGGCTGCGCCGGCACCTGGAGACGAGGCCGCTGCGGCAGCCGCCCGCACCACCGGGTACGAGCCTTCGCCGCTCTCGGTGCAGGTGCGCGGCATGCGCACGGGCGGCGACTCACAGGCGCGCATCCAGGGCAACATGCTGCTCGCCTTCAACACGCTGATGCCGCGCCTCGACGCTGCGTACGCCTCGCGCTCTGCGGCGGCGCCAGACGGCTTCGAGGAGCGCATCAACTTTTGGCACCGCGAGTGCGGCTTGCCGACCGAGCTGCGGAGCCAGCTGCACTCGCTGCGCATCTGGGCGAACGCGGCAAGGCACCACGACGCGGCGAGGTGGAGGAGGGACGGGCCGCGGAGCGAGGGGGAGGCGTCGCGGCTCGTGGGGGCGGTGACGGAGGCGATCGGGGCGCTCGAGGGGTAAACATATTTGTGACGACGAAGTACGAGACTCGAGCGGATGCGTGTAAAAGCTAGCCCCCTTCAGAGAAAAGTAAGAGAGCCGCTCTCTCTCGCGCTCTGCCCGACTGCCCCAGCTACGTAGTGTCCGAGGTCGCGCGGGAGTTTGTTGTGCCCTTGTTTGTTTCTCTTGGCACCTTGGAGTGCTGGGGGGGGCGACAGGAAGAATGTGGCCCTGAGTTATGTGTACGCCAACTCAGGGTGTGTGGCAGCCAGCTGGCTGTGTGTCTTGTGAGCTTGTTTGTGTCTGTGTGTCGTTCGTGCGTGTCGTCATCATCTGTCTCGCGTCCACCCATACCGCGTTGGTGTCCAGTCCGAGCCTGGCTGTTCTTCACCTTTCTACCTACCTACCTGCGGGAGTGAGCCCTGCGTCCCCCGAGACCTAGAGCGCGGGTGGGTTGGACATTGTGGAGGGGGCTCGCTGCGGGGGAAGGGCGGTGTAAGAGGCCGCGATCCCCGTACGCCGTAGCGGTCCGCCCCACTCCTCCCCACCGGGCCGCACAGGGCGGCCACGCCTCGCAGATTCGTTTTCGCGCCTGGGTCAGGCGCGCGGGGCATCCCCCGGGTCGCTCGACCAGCGATCAGAAGAGTGGCCGCTATGCGAAGGAAAGAGCGGGGCGGCCCTCGACGCCGCAGTCCGGCCCTCCGAGGGGGAAAGGGAATTGCGGGGTCCCCACGGGCGCCTCTCTTCGGCCCTCCCGAGGGGGGGAGGGGAGCAAGGGGGTGGGGGGATCGGGCGGTGGGGTGAGGAGAGCTGGCAGTGGCGCGTCTCCGCGGCTCGCGTCGCGCCAAATGCAGCCCGGCGGCCTCAATGGGTAAAATACTCATTAGTGTAGAGTGATATTAGACAAGTACAATAAGAGATGAGACGCGGGCCGCTATGGGTCTATAAGGCAGTGGCGGCGACGGCTGCGTGCAAGTCTTCCGCCACACAGTACTCTCGGAGCCACGATACCAATTTACAGCCCAAGTCCGGCGTGTCCCTGGTCCACTGCCCCGGCTCGCTGGACCAGCCGCAGCGAGCCGCGTGATCTGTGTACAGCTGCCGCACCGCAACCTCGACCTCATCTGGGGACTCAAGCGAGTCCAGCCAGTTCAGCAGCAGCCCCGGAACGCCGAGCGACAGCGATCGGGACGGGAAGTGAGGCCTATCGAACCATTTGTGGAGGGAACGGAACCCCCGCCCTCGCAAGTTGGGGCTGACGAGAGAGACGAGAGGTGGCTCAGTGTCCGGCAGCACTTCGCACACCGCGGCGTCCCCTGCCAGCAGCGCCTTCAGCTCCGGCAGCGGTGTCGGCTCCAGCTCGACGGCAGCAAGGATCTGAGACTAGGGACAGAGGTACTAAGAGATAGAGGTGCGGCTTAGATCGGGGGACGGGGCTAGAACCTGTTTCCCCAAGGATCGCACGGCGCGCTCCCGCACGTGGTGATGCGACTTTGAGAAGCGAGAAGCTGAGCGAAGTCTCGACAAGGCGTTGTTGTCCGATGACGGGACCTCCAAAGTCGGGTTGCCGGCCAACACGCGGAGAAAGTTGTCCAACGTGATTTTTGAACTCTTCATGTACTGATCCACCTAACTCTGAATATAGCAGGTTAAATATCAAGACGTCGAGGGATTGCATGCGAGAGACGCGCCTGTTTGCTGAGCGTGAGCAGCTTCTCGTCCAGGCCCGCCTCCTCCTCATCCCCTGCCCGCTCCCCTGCCCCCTCCCCCCCCCCGGCTTCTGCCCCCCGCGACCCCCGCGCGCCCGGCGCCTTCCCCTCGTCCTCGTCGTCCTCGTCGTCCTCCTCGCCCTCGCCCTCGCCCTCCTCAGCCTCCGCCGCACCCTTGAGAAACTGGAGAAGGCTGCGCGCCTCTGACCTCTGCTCCGCCGATAAGAGCGTTCCGTCCACTACCCACCCAAGCCGGGCCACGATGTTCGTGACGACTGCAACGCGGCGCCCGGTGCCGAAGGGCTCTCGAAGTGCACGCGAGCCCTTCGCAACGATCGAGTCGACTGCGCGCTTTGCAAGCGTGAACTTCAAGTTTGCATCGTCAAAGCGCCGCATCAAAGAGCTGTCGATCGTGTCAGGGTTGGTCGACGCGATGGTTGCCACAACCGACTGTAGCGCCGCCTCGGCGCGCGCCTCCTCTTTTTTGAGACTTGGCGGGACCAGAAGACGGCGTGCCAGATCGCTGTAGGCGGCCGGATCGCCTTCGCTAAAGCTGTCTGATCCTGAGAGAGCCCGCATCATTCCGCAAAAGTCGGTAGAGAACACCGTGCCTGCAAATGAGGATGTGCATGCGCCTGCGATGGTCGACACAATCGTAGGCTGCCGGCCAGAAAAGTGGTAGCCGCGCACGACCAAGTTCGTGAGCCGCGCAGGTTCACTCATTTTCAGCTGCTCATTCTGAAAAGAATTTTACGCGAAGGTAAACTTTTCAACGCTTGAGGTGGCAACTCAGCGCGGGGGCTTTGGCATCTGGAAATAGACGGGCGCAGTGAGGTCGAGGAGCGCCGCGGCTCGGCCGGCGGCGCGGAGCCGCTGCCACTCGCAAACCTGCATGCGAGGGCTCCGCCGCGCGATTGCGGCAAGAGCGCAGTGCATGGAGTACTCGCCACGCCGGACGCGGGCCGAGGCCAAACCTTTGGCCCGCTCGTTGCTCGTCAACATCTCGTTGCCCCCGCGCTGGCCAACTTTCTAGATGACTACAAGGCCGAGCGGTGGGCTCGCGAGGCAGATTACCACCAGAGGAACCATGTAGTGAGCTGTGAGCTGTACACGGAGCGAGGGTCTGTACCGAGGCGTACAGGAGCGATCACACCAAGATCACCATCGTCCTGAAAGGGACAAAGCTATCGTCCTGAAGGACCACGACGAGACGCCGTCCAGGACACATCCCTCTGGAACAAGGCATCTCGACTATCGGACAGTACTCAACAGGGACATCTCTCTATATACACGAGTGGGGTATTCACACTCCCAACACGTCCAGACTCTTCCTTTTTGCCGAGGGTTGGCGCGTGCGCCAAATGCAGCCCGAGGCCAAGTACACGGTACCCGAGGCCAAGTGCGCCCTCGCGAAGGTCATCAAGGAGCTCGCCGCGAAGCAGGATGAGCTCAACGCGCTCGCTGCCCAGTCAGACACCACCGAAGCGGACGAGCGGGCGCAGGCGTGACCTACTCCAAAACGCCTGCGGGCGGACCCTCACAGCTCACAGCTCAAGAGCGAACCTTGACGCTCATGGTGCTCGTAACTCACGCAGGAGCTGATGCCGGAGATCACGAAGATTCTCGGCGGCTTCTTCAAGGAGGAGGGCTTCCCGGAGGGGCCGATGGGCGCGATGATGGGCTTCATGGCGCTGCAGGGTGCTGTCGCGCAGGAGCAGGCGGACGGCGGGAGCGACCTGCGCGACGTTCAGATGCTTAATACGGGCTCATACTAGCACGTAGACTCGGACTGTACAAAGCGCAAGCTCCCGAAGACGCCCGCGTACTCCTGACACTCGTAGGGCCGACGCGGTGCAGATGCTCAAGGGCGCGATGATGCAGACCGACGTGCCGACCAGGGACCAGCTGCAGGGCATGTGCACTAGGCTGGAAGCAGGCGCGGCATGACCGGGCGTCCGTCCGGCGGGTCACCTAGACGAGAGGCGACGGACGGACGCCTCGAGTCGAGAGGCGGCGCCTGCACACAGCCGCCTCGCCACTCCGCTGTCCAGACGGCGATGAGACGAGAGGCGACGGACGGAGGCCTCGAGTCGTGAGGGCCGTGCACACACACACACACACACACACACAAGCTTCTCCACACACACACACACTCACACACACTCGCACTCATACACACACACAGATCATTGTTATATATGAAATAGCGGGTCACGCCAAGGCGCGGTCGACGAGTCCGCAGTCCGTGATAGAAAGTTATATATCTTTACTTCCAACACCCGGATGTGCCAACCCCGGACTGGGCAGAGAAATCCCAGGGTAAAGACGCAGGGCACACTCCACCCCGCCCCGCCACTTGCCCTGCCAGCTGACGACTCGTGGGTCCAGCCCTGGGTGGCGCAGGTTGTGACATTTGGCGATTCCGCGACTTACTGGGCCCCTGAGCCGCTACCCGTGTGCGATTTTTTGTGGCCCGGACATGATACTGATAGTAAACGGGTCAGAACCGGCCAAACACAGGCTACAGCCCCACACACGCGCCCGTCATAGCTCCTGGAGAGCATGCGCGAGTGACGCGCTGCAAGCCGCGAGAGTGGCATCAGAGGCAGGAACGACGTGCTCTTGCTGCACCTCGCAGCTGCACCAAGTGTGCTCGCAGTGTATGCCACGGCCACTGCCTGCGGCATTGCTCTCGTGCAGCTAGGCGACGCAGGTCCATCAGCAGGGCTCATCCAATGCGAGCGCACATTGTGCGTAGCCGCGTCGCCTCTTTTGCGCGACTCTTTCCTCACATCTTCAAAAACGAAATAAACTTTATTGAATTCTTTTCTCGCATAAAAATCCGTGGTGTAGATTGGGGACGTTGCACGAGATTGGCGCGAGATTCTGATCTCGATGGAAGCGCGCGCGTGGGGGTATAAAGTAACGTAAAAGTACAGTAACTCTTCTCCACACACACAATGATTCACATCACATAACGGGGGGGAGGGGGGGGGGGGCTCCCCTCGTCACGTCGGCACTGCAGCAGTCATTTTCAGTCATTCAGCGCTCATGCACGTCGGTGCGCCCGACTGGGTGGAAGGCTGGAGCACCTGCTCAGGTGTCGCACCCCGCCACCAGGTCTTGATGAGGTAGCCGTCTCCCACGTCGCCCTCGGGCGTCTGCCTCTCCCTAATCTCTCATGGTAGTCTCTCCCCGACCTTCGCAGCGGCCTGCATGCCATCGCGAGCCGGCGCCACACGCCTCGCGCCACTGCCAGTGCGCGTCCTTGACCGTTTTGTTCGTCTGGGTCCCCTTCGGATGCATCGTGACATCTGACAACTGGATTTCCACTGGTTCGTCCTCCTCGGAGTCATCTTCCCCGTCCTCCTTCCGCTCGGCTCTTCGCTCGGTACGTTCGGTGTGGCTCACCCTCCATGCCGTGAACAGGCGCTTTATCCACCCTATATTCTTCTCTCGTTCCTCTGCCCGTGCCTTGGTCTTGTCGTTGTTTCGCACCCATGTCTGTATGGCAATCGAGGCTGCCTTCCCCACTACCTGTAGGTCACTCGTCACCTCTCCCGCGAGCTCCCTTCTCTTTCTTTCGGGTATGGAGTCCGTGAGTGCGGGTAGCGTGCAGGCAATCACGGGCGCTATTTTGTCGTACTCCTCTTCGGCGAGCGCTCCAAATCTAGACCCTTTCGCCTTTAAGGAGGCTGCCCTCGCTCGTCTCAGGAATGTGGCGGTGTCTTTTGAGTCCGGCGCCTCCCGTTCAACTCTTGCTGTCGCCCTCGCTGTGTGCTTGTCGAGCTTCCGCATGAAGTGACGCGCCTCTTCCTTATTTCCAGCGCAGCTGCCGCTCAGTATGTGTGCCAACGACGCCTGTGGTGGCTCACTGTCTTCTTGTTTCCAGTCGTCCCAGTCTCCCAGTTCCCCGCGTCTCCTCCTTGCTGTGCTCCCTCTCGCCTCGGGAAATTCGTTGAAAAAATTCTTTTGCTACGGCGTCCGTCCAGGAAAATGTGCACCCCCCTTGCTCTGCTCGCGTGCGCGTGGCGGCCCCCTCTCCGCGGCCAACCTCGGTTCGCCGCCCGTCCGGCCCAGCCGCAGCAGCCACCGACGGGCGGCGACGCAGCCGGCTACGATCTCTGGTGGCGGAGCGACGCGACCGAGGTGGTGACGCCGATGCGCCTCAAGGTGGACGGCGCCCTCCCAAAGTGGCTGCGTGGATCGCTCGTCCGAGTCGGCCCGGGAAGCTTTGAGGTCGGCCGGCAACAGCTTCAGCACCAGATAGACGGGCTCGCCAAGCTGACCAAGTACCGCGTCGACGGCGACGGCGTCCACTTTCAGTCGCGGATGCTGCAGTCGCACCTCTACAACCGCACGCAGCTGGCGGCGCCGCCCTCCTCTCCGTGGGCGCTCTGGACCGAGCCAGCCCTCGTGACGATGCTGCCCGTCGAGCCAACCTACACCCCCTGCCAGCGTGTCCGCGCCCTCCTCGAGGAGCCAGTGACGGACAACACCAACATCTTCATCGGCAGCACGGGCGGCGCAGTGCACGCCTCGTCCGACACGAGCGTGGCGAGCAACACCTTCGACCTCGAGACGCTGGCGAGCACGGGCCATCTCAAGGTGGAGATGGAGGCGCCGCGCCGCACCGCCGACACCGTGACTGGCGCGCACAAGCAGCGCGTGGTCAACGGCAGCGCGACAGTCGGGTGGGTCGGCCGCGTCGAGGTGCGGCAAGACAAGCTCTCGCTCTCCTCCACGGTGGTCTCCGTCTACCGCGACGACCCCTTGCCGGAGGCGGCGCCGGCGGCGGGCGGCGGCGCGGCCGCGCGGCGCCGCTTCCTCGGCCAGCTGCGTATCCGCCTGTCCGAGCACGGCCTCCCGATGATCCACTCCTTCCAGGTGACCGAGCGGTACGTCATCCTCGTGGTCTGCTCTCTCCGTGTCGAGCCGCACCTGGTCCTAGAAGCGGAAGACGTGTTCTTGTCTCCCAACTAGCGCTCGAGAGGACACGTACTCCGCCGTACTCAGTCGTGTATTCCGCCGTATTCGCTGTATTCGCCGCCCTCGTGTTCACGCGGTGCTCGGAATACGCTGCACAATGCCGTCTTCACGCCCTCATGTCGGCGTCTATTCACCACGCAGGCACCTGATCGGCTCGAAGCTCTTCGTCCTGATGGAGCCGTTCGCCGGCGTCGAGACGCTGGGGTGGCGCGGCGAGCAGGAGACGACGGTCTACGTCATGGACCTCGAGTCGACCTCCCCGACGGCGGGGCCAGTGCGGACCTTCGTCACCGACCCGATGTACATGAACCACCACATCAACGCGTGGGAGTCGGACGGCGGCCGCAAGGTGGCGGGGCAAGGGGGGCGACCGTCACACACACACACACACACACACACACACACACACACACACACACACACACACACACACACACACACACACACACACACACACACACACACACACACACACACACACACACACACACACACACACACACACACACACACACTTTAATGCCGTGGGGCTCCTAGTCGTCTAGACGTGGAGACGCGAGGGTCACCCCCCCCCCCCCCGGCACCACCTCATGTGTGGGGAGAAGTTTACCCTTACCTTACCTTAGGTGACGATGGACCTGATCGCGTACGAGGACGGCTCGCCTTCCCTCCCATGACCCTCCATCTCTCCCTCCCCCTTTCCCATGACCCTCCATCTCTCCCTCCCTCTTTCCCATGACCCTCCCGCCCTCCCCCTCCCTACCTGCCTCCGACGAACCTCCCTCCCATGACCCTCCCCGCCCCCCTCTCCAACCCTCATCGAGCAATCTGACTTCAGATCACGCGCCTCATTGACCCACGCTGCGCAGCCGCAGGACGGCTCGTTCCTCTCCAACCCGCGCGGCTTCGGCAACCTCGAGGTGCGATGCGCGGCCGTACTAGAACGGACCGTTGACTCTTCGTATATATCTTGCTCGGACGGACGCGCGTTCTCCTCGCGAGGCGACACACGCACACACCGCTCACCCACGCGCACCGGGCCTTGCACGAATGCCGTGGGGCTCCTGCCGTTTCGACGTGGAGCCGCGTCCGACAGCTGCCTGGCCCTTGCTTCACACCGCGTTGTGTGAGTGGAGAAGTGTACCTTACCTTATACCTCCAGGTGATGCGCGACGCGGGGGAGCGAGCACTGCTCAAGGCGCTGCGGAGATCACCCGAGATCGCCAGAGATCGCCAGAGATCACCCGAGATCGCCAGAGATCACCCGCGATTACCTGAGATCGAGCACTGCTCAAGGCGCTGCGGAGATCACCCGAGATCGCCAGAGATCGCCAGGGATCACCCGAGATCGCCAGAGGTCACGAGGGGGCGAGCTCTGCCCAAGGCGCTGCGGCCGACGATCCGGCGCTACACGCTCGACATGGAGGAGGCGCGCCCCGCTGCCGCGCGGCGCGTGGGGCAGCGCCGCTGGGGCGACTGGCGTGCCCGCAAGCCCGCAGTCGCGTGGGCGAGGTGGAGGCCGTTCAAGATCAAGACCGACCCGCAGGCCTTGCACCCGCCCCCCTCTCCGCGCCCACCTCCCTCACCAGCTCCTCCCTCCCTCGCCGCCGCCGCCCTCGCCGCCGCCTCCGACCCCAAGCCCGACTCCTCGTCCCCTGTGTGCATATCCCCCTGCCTCCCTAGGCGGCCGTGCCGCACGACGAGTGGCCTCTGCCCGCCGCCGCCGCCAGCCGCCAGCCCGGAGGCTGCGAGGAGCTGCATGTCGAGATGCCCCGCTTCAACGACCGGCGGCACGGCGCGCCCTACCGGTTCCCCGAGAGTACCCGAGATGACCCGAGATGACCCGAGATTAGGCGGCACGGCGCGCCCTACCGGTTCGTGTACAGCGTCGGCTCGCCCGACTCGGCGGCCACACACGTGAGTGGAATCGTCAAGGTCGACTTGGGCCCTCCCCCCGCCGCAGAGCCTGCCGACTTTGGCCCTCCCTCCACCGCCCCCCCCGAGCCGGCCGCCGCGCGGTGTGTCTCGTGGTACCGCACAGCGCACTATCCGAGCGAGCCAGTGTTTGTGCCGCGCCCCGGGGCGACGGCGGAGGACGACGGCGTCGTGCTCTCGGTGATGCTCGACGGCGAGGCGCGCGCCTCGTACCTGCTCGTGCTCAACGCGACGACGATGCGGACGATGGCGACGGCCTACTCGCCCGTCGTCATGCCGGCAGATTTCCACGGCGAATGGTTCGGCGAGGACATCTAGCGTGGGCGAGGACCGCGCGCGGGGACATCTAGCATGGGGGAGGACCGCGCGTCGTGACTCGTACCGGAGCTACCAGGAACTACCACACGGTACATTTGTGTAATACGCTATCTTTCGTCCTGTCCCTGTCTCTCTGTTTGAGTTTGTTGACATGCCGTGTATCTTTGCATGTACATTTGCAGTAATGTATGTGAACTTGGAGCGGGGACACGGCCACGGCTATCTGAGAGCCGCATGGATCGATCGCTGTGCTCTGTGGGGGCCTCCCCGGCTCCACGGCAAGCAACAAGCATATGTTCTACTACACGTACACGTTGTAAAATTCTACGCAAGGCATCTATGCTATTCCGAGCACAGCCTCACCATCACCGCCGACGGCGCTATCTGGAGCCGGGGCTTTGGAGGGCAAGGCCGGTTGGGCCACGGCGACCAGCAGCACCAGCTACTGCCCAAGAAGATCGAGGCCTTTGCTGGGCGGCGCGTCGTCGCTGTCTCGGCGGGAGCAGCAGCTTGTGAGTTGTGTGAGCGACAGCCGACACTGGACTCGGCGACTGCCGGCACACTGTGAGACCATGGGTGTGAGGTAAAATCACGCTACCAGCGCTGGGTCGCAGCGGCCCCGAGGTTAGATCCATCTACACTCGGAACTCAGATGTTGTTTTGTTTTCGAGTGATGATGACAATTGTTTACGTTATATGCCGAGAACAGCAAGCGGCAAGCAGCAACCCTCAACGCGCTCGCTCGCACACGAGGAGGGATCACGCTCCTCCACAACACCGCGCTGCACTTCACAGCACACGCGGCTAGTGTCGGTGTCGTCAACCATGCAGTTCGGCCTCCTCCTAGCGCGGTTCTGTAGCATATTGATGAAAAAAGAGACAGAATTGGAGTGTGAGTGTTAGAGAATTGGCGAGAAACTGCGAAGAGAGATCTAGGAAGAGGCAGACGCCCAAGTCTGTGGGCGACGGCTAGCACCACACTCCTCTCCTTAAAATCCCTGTGTGGTGGCCGAGTGTCTGGGCTGAGTGTCTGTTTTCTTTCTTCTTTTGTTTACTAGGCACAGGACTGGCGCGCACTGGCACTAACACAGGTACACCACGGGAGCCGCCTAAGCGACTCCTGTGAGGACGGCGAGGCACTTAGCTCCGGGCCGAAGGATTCTTAACCTTCCTTGCAAATTCGCCGAGCCGCAGGTAGAGCTCTCGTCCTGTCGTCCACGGCTTTGACCCAGGGCCGGTGGGCTCTGGTCCATCGCGAAGCGCCCACATCGCACATGCGCCCCTAACAAGAGTATCTTGCAGTCTCTGTCGCCGCAGGCGCATGAATTGACGAAGGCGGACGAGATTGGAAGCTGGGTGACGCCCCAACGCATGCAACAGCAGGAACCGACATGACTGAAAATAAAAAACCCGCGAAGTGTTGACAACATGACTCATGAGAACCAGGCCGTTCACACTCTAGCCGCATACATGCTCCGCCACACTAGACATAAAGGTTTACATAGTAGAGTCCATATTTCGCTGGAACTCGGCGACCTACTAAATCTCGGCGGCCGTCTCTAGTTCCTCGCTGCTAATCTGTCCTCAGGCAATGCAGCCGTGAGTCGCGCGAGGGTTAGCCCACCGTGAGGTCGACGCGGCGGGCCCACGCGACCGCGACACAAAGAACGACCACCGAGCAAAGCAGGGCCAGTCGAACAACCAGCCACGGCAGAGCTGCCTGCACACAGTCGCCTGCGTCTATGCGGGTTGCATCGTATTCATTGCAAGCAGAGTTTGCGAATAGGCTTGCAGTGATATCGGGAACGGAGTAGAGCGGCCACATCAGCATAACGGCGAGCGGGTTGTGCAAAAAGGCAGGAAAATAGTAACGATTCGCCGGATTGAGCCACCCAGCTGCAACGAAGAGTGTCATCGTGCAGTACCCGTCGCCAGCCATATGTACGAGCGCACGCCACTTTGACCGCTGTGAGAGGACGGACTGCTCGCGCAGGAGCGGCCATATACCGCCCATAACGAAACAGCAGAGGAAGATACAGCACCCAAAAGCTTCGAGCAGGTTTTTGCACGAAAGTGATCTGTATGGAGATACCCAATCCGGCCCAAAGGTGACCATGAACGACTCCGGCTCGAGGTTGACGGCGACCACGGCAACCCCGAGCACCGCCGCATACAACCTGTTGAATAGCCACTTCAGGAAGCGCTGCGGGCACGCGTGACCAGATTCCTCCGCAACAAGAGCCTCGATTGCGGCACCCAACTCCTGACGCTCCTCATTAGGCAGAAGAAACTGTGCGAGGAGGTCGTCAGTGAAGGTGGTGAATGTGATTGCGAGCCCATCTAGCAGGAATTCGGTGCACGTCTCATCGTTGAAAAGGAGGGCGCACGTTGCACTGACGAGGCAGAACGGCAGGGCAAACATGCGCATCCGAATGTGAACCCAGGCCAAGCAGCGTATCCACAGGGGAAGCTCTCCTCCGATAGCACGTACGGCTCGCGTGCGGTGGCGGAGCAACCGCTTCTCCAGTGCAGCCTCATCCCAGTCCTCGACGAGTGGCATCAACACAAGCAAGACGACGAAGACGATGACGACGTAGTGCGCCGCGGCGAGTCGGCTCTGGCGCTCGACGAGGTGGTCACAACGAAATGGTAGGATGTCGTTGGCATCACAGTAGGCCGCAGCGTCGCGAAACCACTGCTCGCCGGTGAGGTCCTCAGCGCCACTGTGAGCGAACCAGCCGGCGCCAACCGCGAAGCTGGCATTCGACCAAACGTCGACTAGCTGACTCTCCATTCTCACTGGCACGGCAAGCGCTTGGCTATGCCCACGGTTTACGGCCACGGAATTTCCCGACGCGTTCTCTGACGTCCAGTAGCAGTCGAAACAAAAGCCTGGCGCCTTCTCGTGCCGCCACGGCTGCCGCGTGACCGGCTCCCCATAGACCGGAGAAAAGTCTTTGGGGCCGCAGTACGCTCCGGCCGGGCAGTGTTCGTGCTTCGAACAGCGTGGGGATGCAGCCTCGTAGGCAACCATGTACACCATCGCTGACTGAGCGTACATGAGAAGGATGGACAGCAGCAGCGGGATAGCTGCTGTGAGGGTGGCGTCTGGATCGGTGGCCTTGACAAATGCCCAGGCGTGTATGCCTCCCACAGAAGGGTTCGTGCGAGCGAGAGGCCGCTGGTGGATGCGTGTTGCGAAACGCGAGACCTCGAGATCGACAGCACTTGCTGTCGATTGCTCGCAGCGCACGATCGCATCGCCGGTGCTCGCGTCGACCTTGGCTGGGGACGCCAAAAACGACCACCACCGTGAAGGCATGTCCGTGAGCATCGGAGCAACTCAGCAGCGTCTTTGACAGAGGAAAAGCGCAGCCCGCCTCATTGCTGGCAGGGGGGGGACCCCGGGGGGAAGCGAAGAGATTTTCTTGTAAGGCCAGGTAGGCCCATAGACACCTCACTAGACCCCACATACGGTCTCGTCCGTGCCTCGCAGGCCGGTGAGATTGCTAGAGGTGGAGCACGCTGCTCTAGCCTAACATATCAATTCCTGTCGTCTGTTGTTTGCTGGTTGTTTGACTTGTGCCCTTGTTTGTGCCCTTGGCACCGTGGAGTGCTGGGGGGGGCGACAGGGAGGATGTGGCCCTGAGTTATGTGTACGGCGACTCAGGGTGTGTGGCAGCCAGCTGGCTGTGTGTCTTGTGAGCTTGCTTGTGTCTGTGTGTCGCTCGTGCGTGTCGTCATCATCTGTCTAGCGTCCACCCATACCGCGTTGGTGTCCAGTCCGAGCCTGGCTGTTCTTCACCTTACTACCTACCTACCTGGGCCCTAATCAATCCACCCCGAAAAATGGGGTCGTCGGTCATGCGCAGCTCAAGCGCGCTGTCGCTGCCCGAGTTGCGGTCACGTCCCCGAAATCTTCGCCGGCCCCGCCAGCTCGACCAACTCGACCGCGGAGAGGCTGGGCTTGGCCGGCGGCGCGACGCGTGGCCTGTGCTGCGGCCATCTCGGACGTTGAACTAGTTCTCGAGGTTCTCGAGGTGGATATCCTTTGGCCGCGTTGGGTAGCGAGGATTGGTGTAACCCGAGCCACGGAGGCGTGTTTTCTGACGGCCGACCGTCAGTGCACGGAGTTGCCCCTTCTCCGACTGCCCCGGCTAGTTCCCGAGGTCGTCGGGTGTAGCCGTGAACACGCGGTGTGAACGAGCTCGGCAGAGAGATCGTCTCATCTCTTGAGCGAGAACGCGATCTCGCTACAGCGCAGTGCAGCGGCACAAGTCGAGCTGTGAACACGCGGTGTGAACGAGCTCGGCAGGGCCTCATCTCTTGAGCGAGAGATTGCGATCTCGCTATAGTGCCATGCGGCGGCACAGGTCGAGCTGTGAACACGCGGTGTGAACAAGCTCGGCAGGGAGATTGTCTCATCTCTTGAACGAATTGGAAGATCATCATTCGGAGCTAACAGGTGAGGGCCGTGGCCCAAAGTGACCCACCCACGTCACACACTCTGACCTGTCTGATCCTAGGGTATGATGTTGTGAGAGTCGACTCCAGTCGTCCCGACGTGTGATGAGCCTCCAACAATTACAAAAGAAGTTAGGACCTCAGACCCCCTATCTGGCTAGGAGCCGGAACCCTGGGGGGGGATATACCCGGGTAGCGTGCCGGCTTCTGACGGCTTCAGGTGGCCTGCACGCCAAAAGCACGCCGCCATTAATGATTGCTCTGTCCGCCACCCTTCTCGGCGTCGTTCGCCACGATCCGAGAGAGCGGGTGGCGCTCCCCGAACGTGTGGTGCTCGCAGCAAGCAGCGGAGCGCTGCAAACTCTCGACCTCGAGCTGTCGTGGGACCCTCGGCTTGCTTTTGCCCATGGTGCGCCACCCTTCGCTCACATCAGCCCGCGCTCCACGTCAGCCCACGCTCACCGCGCGAACTCTGCTCGCCGCCCGCGACCGGCAGATGCAGAGGGCTACCAGCTCCTCCACCACGCGGCCGACAAGGTGCGGCCCGAAATCTGCCGCTTGCTCCTGGCGCGCGGGGCCGATGTCGACGCAAGGACTGCCGACACCGGCCTCACGCCTCTCATCTTCGCGGTGAACCGTCTCGACGTTGGTCTCGTGGAGACCTTCATCGAGGCGGGCGCGGATCTGGATATGCAGGACAAGGTTCTCGGGGCCAGCGCGCTGATGATCGCCGCTGATGGCGGACATCACGCGCTTGTCGAGCGACTGCTTGCCGGCGGCGCCCGCAGGGGCGTGCTAGACAAACGGGGCAGGCAAGCTATCGACTACGCGCGCGAGAATGGGCACCGCGACCTCGCCGCCTTCCTCGACAAGGGGGACAGCGCTAGCTACTCCACCTGGTTTCTCACCGCCGCAGTGCTCGCCGCGTCGTTTGCTGCGGCGAGGCTGCCCCTGGCTGCCGCGGCGCCGGGTGCGATGCTCCTCGCAAGGACCAGGGGCCGCTCTGTGGCCACTGCCCCGCGCCGAGGGCAGAGGCAACGCCGCCGGTCCGCTGCTGCCGCCGCTGCCGCTGCTACGGCGGCTGCGGCTGCCGCGGGAGAGGAGGCTGTCGCGGGCAGCGGGCCGAGCGCCGTCGCTGTAGGGAGGACGGGCGCGGGCGCGGCGGCGGCGGCGGCGGCGTGTTCGGAGGCGGCCAGCGTAACGGGCGGGCAACGCCGCCGGCACCTGCATTCAGCCTTGGCGTGGTGCGCTCGTCTCGTGGCGCTGCGGACTGCGAGGGATGCAGGAGCAGCGGTTGCGACCGAGGCCAGAAGCTCTGGCCCCGCCGCCACCTCCTCGCACACCTCCTCCTCCTCCTCGCACGCCGCTGCGTCGCACGCGCCGGCGGCGGAGTCCTCGTTAGCCGCGGCAGGCGTCGGCTGCTTGCCGCACGAGTCGGCCCCCGCGCCAGAGGCCACCCTCCCACTAGAGGCGGCTCCTCCAGCTGCCGCCGCCCACGCTGTGCCGCTGCAGCAGCAGCAGGATGAGAAGCAAGCAGCTTCGCTCCAAGCCGTGCCGCTGGGGGCCGCCGCCGATGCCCTCCAACAACCGGAGTGCATCGTCTGCTGGGACGCGCCAGCGACGCACATCTTTGTCCCGTGCGGACACCAGTGCGTGTGCGAGCGGTGCGGCGCCAAGCTTGAGAGGTGTCCCAAGTGCCGCGTCGTGCCGACGGCGATGATGCGAGTATTCCACTAAGGAGGAGCTGGCGAGCGGGCTTCGCAGGCTTGCGAGGGGGAGCGCTGAAGGCGCAGACAACGAAGCCGCACGACAACACGACTCAGCATACGTGCATGTCTGGCCCGGGAAGGGTCCGGGGGGGTCGTGAGCGAGGGATTGTCACACCATGTACAATGTGCCATACGTGTACCAGGACCATCTGTGTTTACCAGCCTGTCCGTGTACCAGTGTGTGTGACCGAGCATACCGGTGTGTGCGCGGAGCAAGAGCAAATCAACACAACCGTTCAAATGCTGACGCCGCAAGTCGTTGCCGCCGGGTGCCACAAAGTGCGCCTGCATAGTGGATTGCTCAGCAGCACAAGCATCCACGGAGCCAGCGAGCGCCGAGCGACATTGCCTTGACTGAGCCGGACCGCGACATGTCGGCGGTCATGGGTCAAACTTGTATATAAGAAGTGGCCCCGCGAGCTGGGAAGGGATCCCTGGGAATAGGACCGCCGCAAGGCTGCGAGGCGAGCGGAGCGGGAGGCGGCAGAGCTAGCGGGTGCGGCAGAGCGAGTGGCGCTGCGCGAGGATGCGGAGCTAGCAGAGGCGCTGCGCCGGTCAGAGGTGGATGCAGAGGAGGAGGCGCTGGCGCGTCGGGTGTCGCGGTGCGAGGCGGCAGTGAGCAGCGAGTCGACCGGCGGCGGCGGGGAGTTGCCGCGGCGTGTCGAGCGGCTGGAGGCGAGCCTCGGCGCGGCGACCGAGGGCAGCCTCGAGGAGCGGGTCGGCGCCATCGAGCGCTTGATCGGGCCAGAGGTGGGAGAGGCGGCGGAGCAGCATCTGCCAGTCGCCGAGCCGTTTGCTGCCGTCTCACTAGCGGACGCCGGCCTCGACACGGGGCGGCCAGCTGGCCCTGTTCACGCGCGCGTGAGACATGCAGACAGGGTTGCCAGGTGAGAGCGAATGGCGCGGTTCACGCCTCGCACAACACACACAGAGAGAGAGAGATGCGCTCTGCATGGTGGGACATGCCCTGTTCAAAATCTCCCGCTCGCGCCTCGCCCTCGCCGTAGAAGCTAGGTATGGGGGATTCTGCGGATGGAGGGGTTCTCGTCGTCGGAGGGAGGGAGGGGACAGACAGAGAGAGGCCGGAGGAAGGAGCTAGGAGTGTGGGGGGGAGAGGAGCTGAGGAGTGAGGACTAGGCTCTATAGAGAGGGCGAAGGGGAGAATGAGAGGCGTCAAAATGCTGGCGCACCGCCTTATTTCGATTGCTCTTTGAGTGACCGACATGAGTGCCACACATCTCTCCTCGCACCTCATCACCCACAACCATCCACATTCACCAGCACCCACCCTCCTCACCTCGCGTCGGTGTTACTTAACCGATAACCCGCAGCGCGCAGCAGGGTGCCTTTTGTGGCGGGAGGAGCCGCTTAAAAGCCGCCCGGGCTGCCGTAGGTGTTCTTGTTTTTGTCAAAGAACGTTGTCTCCTTCTCCTGCTCCGTGACTGGCTCGTCTGACGCCTAACGAATGAAAACACCTCGTGTACTAGTGTGCACGAGTGGCCTGCGAGGGATCTCGGACCTGCGAGGGGTCCGTTGCGTCGCCGTCGTCTTTAATGCCGTCGATCCACCCTTTGAACTGGTCGACGGCTCGCGACTGGAGCGTCACGCCAGCCACCTCGCGATTGTATCGATCCGTGCCGGCCTCACCGGTCGAGATTAGAATGGCGAGCGGGAATGACAGGCATGCCAGCGCGGCGACAGGGAGTACCCAATCCGGAGCACAGACTGCTCCTGGCTCGCAGGCGGCCTTCGCCAGCACCAAGGAGACTCGCAGCGACGCGTCGACCGTGAGCGGGGCAACGGTGGGTGAGAGAAGCACGACCATTCTGGCGAGTTTTATGACACCCCTCTCGCACCGCTTGCCCGCCAAAAGAATTTTACAAACAACTCCCTCGAACGACAAAAGAATTTTACAAAGAAACTCCCTCGCACGACACTAGGCACGGGACTGGCGCGCACTGGCACTAACACAGGCAAAAGAATGTAAACAACACAACTCTCTCTCACAGCAGACAGAGTCGCGGTGCTCCTCAAATACCGCTCAAACGCCCACGATGTTGTGGAGGGGACATATGCTGATGATCCTGGCCCGATTGGTTCGCTCAGAAAGCTTCTGGGCGGTCGTTAAGGTTCGCTCCCCGCACAACCGCCCGGAAGTATGGTACCCTAGACCCGCCACCGCGGTCTCCTGATCCATCTCGGCTTCTCGGATCGCCTTCTCCCGTTGTCTTGCTCTGTCTGCTGCCGGCACGAACCTCACCGGGCTGCCTCGTGCCCTTCCAGCTTCCTGGCAAGATCCGCGCCGGGGGAGGCCGATCCACAGGTGCAGCCCCGGCTCGGGGTGCGCTCACCTGTTGCGACGGCTGCCCCCCCCCTCGCCGCCGCCCCTTCTCTTTGAGTCTCCTCTTCTCACGGACCACAGGGGCTGCACAACAAAAGCGCGAAAAGCACACAAACACCCCCCCTGTCCCTGCATGGCGTGGCACAGGCGCGTCCTCATCGTCATCCCCTCCTCCGCTCCCCCTTCCACCCGCTCAGAAATCCGTTCTAGGATGGCGCTAACCACCTCCTCAGCCACCTTCGTAGCCGCAGGTCCGTCTTCCACGTTCCGGCTTCACGTGGAACAGTGTGCGAAATTTACCGCCGCACCCATGACAGGCCTACGATGACTCCAGCCACTGTGTCTGTCTGTCGTTTACGCAGCCGCGGCGGCGGCGGCCGCCTCATCAAGCTCCGCGCGTCGCGCCCGCTCCGCGAGCTCGAGGATCGCGGCCGTGCCGTCGACGTGCCGCATCGCGTCGCGGATCTCTGTCTGCTCGCGCTCGAGACAGGTGACGCTGCCTCCAGACATGTCGGTCCACAGGGTCATCCCCGACGCGCGCACCGACTCCTCCACCGCGACCGAGCCGGAGAGGCACGCGGCGATCGCGAGCGCCAGGTCGGCCGCCGGCACAGGCGGTGCGAGCCGCGTGCTTGTGGTGTAGTCGGGCCCAAAGGAGCGGATCTCGCCGATGAAGTCGTTGATTGCGTTCAGCCCCCGCCCGAGCCCGCCGTTGAGCGTCTTGATGCGCGGGTCGTCAGCCCGCCGCGCGACGGCCGAAGGTCCAAAGTAGGTGAATTCTGCTCCAAAGGCATCGCGTGCGGCCAGGGCGGCGGCGCGCTTGCCCGAGTACAGGCCGGGATTCGGACCGCCAAAGCCGCGCTCAGAGTCGGAGCTGACGCCGACGAACGCAAAGCGGCGCACTCCCGCCGCCTTTGCCGCCGCAACCACCTTGAGGTTCGGCTCCGAGTTCTCTCTCCACTGCCGGATGCTCTTATCGGACCACGCCCACCCGTTCCAGGCCTCCGCCGAGGCGTGCTGGAGGTCGCCCGAGCCAATGCAGGACACAACGCCGTCCACACCGCCCTCGAGCACCTTGGCGGCGGCGCCATCCTCGGCAGCATCGGCGCGCTGCCAGTCAACCTGCGAGACCCAGGACTCGCCCAGCAGCGGCTGCGACTCTGCACGCAGGCCGCCTCTCGAGATGGACGTCACTGCGCAACCGCACGCAAGCAGCGCTTTGCACGTGTGGCTTCCGACGAGCCCGGTGCCTCCGAAGACGACCACGCGCATATCGATTCGGAAAGTCGCGGATCTGTGCTGCCCGCTCAGTCGGCTATCGACCCCCGTCGAAGGTGTCCTTCGCGTGGCTGGCGAACGCTTGTGTTTCTTCTTCGTGTGTGTGTGTGTGCACACACACACACTTTCTTCTTCCGAGTGGCCTGGACAATCAATCAATCAATCCTGGACAGTGCTAAAGTGCTGGCCCCTTACAGATCTGTGCTATCCGCGCCGCCGGAGGACGTGCCGCCTGCGCCTGCGCCGCCGGCTGCCGCCGCCTCCCTCGCCGTGCCGGGCGGGTGCACGGAGTGCGCGCCAGTCCCGTGCCCAGTGTTGTGCGAGGGGTAGTTGTAAATTCTTCTTCGCTGCTCCCCCCCCCGGAATGAGAAATGAGCGGCGCCATCAGCCCGACCGTGCCCGACGACCTGGCCAAGGGCGACCTGACCTCGCTGCGCGCCCTCCTCGCCGGGCAGACGCGCGGCCCGGCGCTCACGGCCCTGCTCGACGCGCGGCTCGAGGCGCAGAACCATTTCACGCTGCTGATTATCGCTGCTGAGCACGGGCAGGCCGACGCCGTGCGGCTGCTGCTGGAGAGCGGCGCGAGTGTGGGGGCGACGACGGGCCGTGGCTCCACCGCGCTGGCCATCGCGTGCCAGGAGGGCCAGCTCGAGTGCGTGCGGCTGCTTCTCGGCGCCAACGCTGACGCCGACCAAGCCAGGGATGACGGCGCCACGCCGCTGTTCACCGCGTGCCAGAAGGGCCAGCTCGAGTGCGTGCGGCTGCTTGTCGGCGCCAGCGCGGCGGTCAACCAAGCCAAGAACAACGGGGCCACGCCGCTGTACGTCGCGTGCGAGAAGGGCCACGCCGACATCGTCCAGCTGCTCCTCAAGGCCAGCGCGGCGGTCAGCCAAGCCACAGGCCGCGGCTTCACGCCGCTGCACATCGCGTGCCAGGAGGGCCAGCTCGAGTGCGTGCGGCTGGTTCTCGAGGCCAGCGCGGCGGTCAACCAAGCCAACGGTGGCGGCGCCACGCCGCTGTACATGGCGTGCCAGAACGGCCAGCTCGAGTGCGTCCGGCTGCTTCTCGCTGCTTGCGCGGCGGTCAACCAGGCCGATGACGACGGCACCACGCCGCTGTACGTCGCGTGCTTCAAGGGCCATGTCGAGATCTGCCGGCTGCTCCTCGGCGCCAGCGCGGCGGTCGACCAAGCCAAGAATGACGGCACCGCGCCGCTGTACGTCGCGTGCCAGAAGGGCCAGCTCGAGTGCGTGCGGCTGCTCCTCGCTGCCAACGCTGCGGTCGACCAAGCCAAGGACAGTGGCGCCACGCCGCTGTACATCGCGTGCGAGAAGGGCCACGCCGACATCGTCCAGCTGCTCCTCGAGGCTGGTGCGGCGATCAACCAAGCCAAGGACGACGGCGCAACGCCGCTGCACATCGCGTGCCAGGAGGGCCAGCTCGAGTGCGTGCGGCTGGTTCTCGAGGCCAGCGCGGCGGTCAACCAAGCCAAGGGTGGCGGCGCCACGCCGCTGTTCATGGCGTGCCAGAACGGCCGCCTCGAGTGCGTCCGGCTGCTTCTCGGCGCCCGCGCTGCGGTCGACCAAGCCAGGGACGACGGCGTCACGCCGCTGCACACCGCGTGCCACGAGGGCCACTCCGCCGTCGTGCTCTGCCTGCTGCGGGCGGGCGCAGACACGGCGGCGCGCACCTTGGACGGGCATACGGCGCTGCAGCTGGCCAAGGAGAAGGGCCACACCGAGTGCGAGCGCGCCTTTGAGGCGGCGGCGAGGGAGGCGAAGAGAGCGGAGATTGAGGCGAAGGTGGAGAGGGCAGTGGCCGAGAGAGCGGCGGCCGAGAGGGTGGAGGCCGAGAGGGCGGCCGAGGAGGCTGCGGCGGCGCTGCTGGCGGAGGAGGAGTCGGAGAAGTGCGCCGAGGACAAGAAGAAGGCCAAGAAGAGGGGCAAGAAGAAGAAGCAGGGCGGCGGGGGCGGCGGGGGCGGCGCTGGGCCGTCGCAAGAGGCCGAGGCCCCGGCAGAGGAGGCGTCGGGGGAGGTGGTGGCGGCGGCGGAGGAGGCGGAGCTTGCGGCGGCGCTCGAGGAGAGCGCGAGGCTGGAGGAGGAGAGGCGGGCGGCGGAGGCGCAAGGGCCGTCGTCGGCCGCAGAGGCGCCGGCTCCGAGGGAGGAGGAGCCGCCGGCCGACTTCATCTGCCCGATCACGACCGAGCTCATGAGTGACCCGGTGATGGCGGCGGACGGGCATTCGTACGAGCGGTCGGCGATCGAGCGCTGGCTCGCGACCAAGTCGACGAGCCCGATGACGGGCGAGGCGCTCGTGCACACCTTCCTCGCCCCCAACCACATGGTGCGCCGGCAGATCCGTGAGTGGGAAGAGGCGAACGCATGCTGAACCTGAAGAGCGCAGCGCTTGCGCCGCCCGCCCCAGGCCGGTCGCTTGAACATCGGCGCGCCGCTCCCAATGGCGTCTGGGGGGTCGTGGAGAGTACAGAGAGAGCCTCAAATATTGCTAATTATACTTTTTTGGAGTACACGACAGAAGACTACACACGCGTTGTCGAGTGAGCCGTTGATATCTCGCTCAAACCTCTCTATCTTTCCCCTCGCTCGGCACCTCTCTCGATGTATCGCGCGTCCCTTTCGCGCCGCACCCCGGCGCGCGCCTCCTCAGGCGGCACGACCCGCAGCAGCGCCCAGAGGGGCGCGGCTCACCCGTCGTTCTCGCGGTCGCTGGGGCTGGTGGTCCTGCTGTCGTTCGGGGCATGCGCCGCGTCGTCGCCTTCTTGGATGACGACGGAGGCCATCGCCGCGACGCCGAGCATCGCAACCTCGGGTGGGGAGGGGAGGGGGTGGTTGGTTCGGGCAGAGGGGTGGGAGGGGCGTGGGCGGGCAGGGCGGCGCTGCGCTGGCGAGGGGAGGGGGGGGGGGGGGGGTGCCGCCTGGGGTGCGGCCTGGGGTGCGGCCTGGCTGCTGTGGCCAGGAAGTGCCGCCCGAAAAAAAGGGGGGGGGGGGGGGGGTAACCCCAAAACTCCCCCAACCCGAAGGGGGTGTGGAAAAAAAAAAGGCCCCTTAATGAAAACACCAACGGCCCCCTCCCCCTGGGGTTTGGGGTGGGGTGGTTCCCGTCCCCTCCCGGTCTAAAAAAATCTTTTGACCCCCCAAAAAAAAAAG
>NW_005200670.1:18817-22975 GCF_000372725.1 Emiliania huxleyi CCMP1516 | reverse complement strand
CGTGTGCACACCTGCACATGAAGAGTACCGTGTGGTTGTCCCTTTCTGCGTTTTGTGAGCTCCAGGGCGGCTCCACCTCCAGGGCCTCAACCAGGGCGCACGCACCTCATGACATCCTCTCACGACGATAGACTGCGCTCCGCCGTCGGCGTCGCGGGTTCTTTCGTTATACGAGCGTCATCTTGTATAGTGAACAGGCCGAGTTCTGCTGTCGAGCTGGAGCGTGGAGGCGCGCGCCAGGTCCTTTTCTCTTCTCTTCGCACATCACAGTAAGTATTGGCAACAAGATGGCACTTCGTACATCATTCGCGGCGTCCCGACCCATCACAGCCGAGTGGTAGTGGATGACCAGATGCCGAGCTGCACTTGCTGTCTTGTTGCTGGCGAGCACTAGCCGCGGTACCGTAGCGCAGAGCTCCTCCATTCTCCAGCTCACCCACGGCGGGGCGTGCGTGCCTGCCTGTGGCGAACTCGAGGTGGCGAATCGCGGACGGATGGATGGATCCCTACCTTCCTTGCTTGCTCCTTGCGGAGGGGAGCAAGCATGGATCTTGGAAGGACGACAAGGGCACAAGGGAACGGGAGTGAGTGGGGGCGCATGCGACACGCACACGGAGAAGGGCTGGGCAGAAGCGTCATTTCTTTTCTCCCTGTGTTAGTGCCAGTGCGCGCCAGTAAAAGAAAGAAAGAAAACGGACAACCCAAGGGAGGGATGGGAGGACGGCACGCCGCCACCACACAGGGATTTTAAGCAGTTGTTTTCGCTTTTGACCGCGCAAGATAAAAGGGTGGCTAAGGGCTCTGCCCGCAAGGCGCCCGCGTCGCAGACGCGGTACCATTGACAAATCTGCGATATACCCCCACACGAGCAAATAGCCAAAATCCGAATACCGTGCACGAATCCGGCGATGTCGGACCCAAGCCTTCAGCTGACATTCGTAAAATTGAAGCCAAGAACGGCCGCCGAATCCGTGCTTTCGGACGGAGCAACTGAGGGAAGCCGCTGATCGAGCCCAGCGTGCCCGCGGCCGCCTCCCGCGCAGCACCGCCGCTGGGGCCGACACGCTGCGGATTCGGATCGAGCCCGGGGGGCGCGGCGGGCCGCTCGATGGTCGTCCGCTTCGTCTGCGACAAGTCCATCCCAAAGGCGCGTGTCCTGCGATAGATAGACTCGACGGGCTCACCGGCGCAGGGTGGACGCAGGACAGATGCTGGCGGCACACATGGCGACAGGGACACACGGACAAGACACCCCCTCGCCTCTCCCTGCAGCCTGCCGACCGCCGCCGCTCTTTTCTCCTCCGCCGCCCGCCTCGCCTACCGCCTCTCCCTCCCTGCCGCCTCCCACCCTCCCCCTCGCCTTCTGGCCTCTCCCCGCCCCGCCACCTCTCCACTCGCCACTCCCCTCCCTTCGCCATCACCGCTACCCTCACCGCAGCCTCCCTCACCGCCACCGCCCCTCACCGCAGCCTCCCTCACCGCCACCGCCCCTCACCGCAGCCTCCCTCACCGCCACCGCCCCTCACCGCAGCCTCCCTCACCGCCACCGCCCCCTCCCTACCTCCAAAGGCGGTCCTCACCGAAGCCACCGGCGGCAGCCTCAAGTACAACCTCACGGTCCGCGCCGCCGCCGCCTGCCCGGTCGGTCGCTGCACAGCCAGCGCTGGGACTCGTCACACCTTTGCCACCCTCCTTGCGGAGCAGGAGGAGATCCGCTTGCTGTACTTTGAACAGCGTGCCAAGACCTACATTGAGGAGGTGCTCGTACCGGCGCTCGGCATCAGTGTGTTTTACTACGTGATGGAGTTTGCTTGGGCCCGTCGCTTCCGGGACCAGGGAGCGGCGGGGAGGGGGCAGATTCACTTCCATCTGCTCGGCTGGCTCGAGAGCGGCGAGCCACACCATATCATCTCGGTCGGCAACTCGAGGGACTCAGTAGTTGTGACCCCCTGGAGTGAGTGAGGACAGGAGAGAGAGAGCTTTGTGGTGTTGGTGTACGCAATAACGGGACAGGGTAGTCGTTCTCTCTAGCTCCCCTTCTAGCTCTTAGCATGAGCTGCGCCCTGTGTCCGACCCCTTTTGCGCAGCAACACCTTAAACTTTTCAGGCCCTCCAAATTCGGGTCGGAGCGTAGCGGAGTGGGCCCCGAGTTTGAAAAGGGCGACGGACGCTTGCGTCCTAGCCTCCAACAACGCCTCCCCGGCGCAGAGGGGCCCCCGGAGGGATGCACAACCGACCCGCGCCACGCCGCTTGCGGCGGTCCTCTTCCCAGCTCCGCTGAGTGCCACTGCATTTTTGCATCGTGCGATCCAGGTGCCATTTGTGTGTCGCCCCCGCCCGGGGGCACAGGCTCTTCTACATTCGCGGACGCGGAATGGCGAAGCTCGCGGATGCCTTTGTACCTCTGGTAAGGTCGGCACTCCTCGCTTCGCGTCGGCTGGACGCCCACCCCGCAAAGTCTGGACCGCTGCGCCAGATCACGCAGAAGCAGATGGAGTATTGGTTTCTTCGCCTGAGCGGTAAGTTGCCTCCGGCCCAAGCGACATGGCAGGCCATGGTGCGCGGCGGTGCGCGGTCGATCGCCAATCGGCCCGACTTTCACGCGAATCATGACCCGATCGCGATCGGGCTCGACCTCATCTGTGACATGAACCGGCTGGATATGATGCATGGGCACGCGGCGGCGGCGCACGAGGTGCCTCAAGCAGTCGCCTCAAGCACCCCAGTCGCTTCAGCACCCCGGCCTCCACGGCCCGGCGCGCGTGCAAGCTCACCTGCATGCCCTCCATCACCTTACCCTCCATCACCTTACCCTTCCATCACCATACCCTCCATCGCGCCGCCGCCCACCGCGCCAGCACCGTGCTCGTGTTTACACACACGCAGTTGCTCGGCGTGAAAGGCCCCCGCGCTCGGTCTGTCCCCGTATTGCTCAGGCGTTTGCCTGCACCTGCTCCTCCTGCTCGTCGCTCGACGACGTCCGCTGCGACAGCCTGCTCGCGGCCCTAGAAGCGGAACCGTGTTCTTGTCTCCCAACCAGCACTCGAGAGGACGCGTATTCAACTGCACTCCGCAGTATTCCGCTGTATTCCTGGTGTCTCGTATCCCTCGTATTCACGCTTTGCTCTGAAGATTGCACCGTCTTCCCGCCCTGATGCCGGCGTGGTTCACCACGCAGGCTCTCGGCGCTCGAGCAGGGCACTGACGACGTCGAGGAGCGGATGGCGGTCACCACAGACCTCCTCGACGGCCTGGCCCGGTGCTCGCGCGCCGAGCTGCAGGTCCAACACACGTTGCAGCCAGTGCCATCGCGACAGCCCTGCCGACCTCGCCGTTCCTCTCCCTCAGGCGCTGGAGGCCGTGCGCGATGAGAGACTTGATCGAGAGAGGCAGGGTTGATTGATCGAGAGAGGCGAGTCGAGCCGCGCACAGGCGAGATATGGGGAGATGTGGCGAGAGAGAGCGGAGCGCGAGGTGTGTGTGTATGTGATCCCTCAGGCTCTGGAGGCCGACGCCGCGCCGGACGGGGCGGCAGGCGCTGCTGCGAACTTCACGACGAGCATCCCCCCGACCCTCGCCGCGCAGCTGTCGGCGGCGCGCGAGGCGCGGCCTGCCACGCTAGAGCCAGACAGATAGACAGATAGATAGGAAGGCGAAACACAGTCCGACCAACGGCTGGGACACCAACGCGGTATGGGTGGACGTGGGACGGGCGATGACGGTCACACAGGAGCGACACACAGAGCCACAAGACAGGACACTCCAGAGCCAGACAGTGCCGGTATTGTACTTGTGAACTACTGTACTCGAGTAGTTCGACACATCACAGAAGGCGCCGCCATGTCAAGCCCGCCCCTCGTTTCGCGGCTCCACTCGCGCGCCTCCGCTACTCTAGGTACTAGGATCTAGGAAGGTCAGACCAACGCTCGCTGGCACAGCGGCGGCGGCGGCACGAAAACCGCCAGCGCCAAAATGGGCAGCATGATTGCTCCGAGAAATTTTCGACCGTGTTCCGACCTTGTTCAAACCTAACAGGGTCGGATCAGGTCGGTGTTGACCTTTTCCGACCGTGCTCGAACAGGGTCAGCGGCGGCGGCACCTAGGGAATTCCAGACCCTGTTCCGCCCCCGATCCGGGATTTTTCATTTTATCTCTCTC
>NW_005200670.1:11989-18121 GCF_000372725.1 Emiliania huxleyi CCMP1516 | reverse complement strand
CAGGCTTCGGTTTCCCCCCCCCCCCCCCTGCCCCATCGCACCACCCAGTCCCCCACCCGATCCGCCCAGCCCCCAACCCGATCCTCCCAGCCCTTTGAATCCGCCTTTTCCGCCCCCCCCCCCCCCCCACCTTCGCCCCCTCCCCCTCCGCACGTCCCGGGCTGTGCGGACACGACTTCTGTCCCACAGGCAGCGGCCTCGCGTCGGGCCGCCTCTCACCTCTCGTGGCGGCGCTCGTCTGCCGCGCGGTGCTGGTGCGTGGGTAGGCAGGGGTAGGGTTCTCCACACACACAAAAGGTGGTGGGGCAAGGGCCAGGCTGTTCCTCGCATCTCCACGCCCGGACACGCGGGCAGGAGCCGGCACGGCATTCAAAGTGCAAGGTGGGTGAGCAAGCTGCCCCTCCCCCCCACACAAACCAGGTGCGCTGCTTGCCGGCGGGCGCAGAGACGGAGGTGCTGGTCGAGGAGGATGGCGAGCTCACGTGGCTGCGAGTGAGCCAGGCCGCCGCTGGCGACGGCGATGGCGCGCCACGTCGAGATCACCCGAGATCACTCGAGATCACCCGAGATCACTCGAGACCGCTCGAGATCGCTCGAGATCGCTCGAGATCGCTCGAGATCGCTCGAGATCGCTCGAGATCGCTCGAGATCGCTCGAGATCGCTCTGTCCCGACCGCCGCCGCCCTGCGCGCCTCTGGCGGGTTTGGGGGTCGTGCACAGAGGCGAGCACCGCTACACTGTGGGTGGTGGTGCCCGAGCCATGTACGTGTGCGCCTGTGCGTGTGTGCGACCGACGATGTTGTCCTCTGCGCGGGGCTTCCCGCGGGACCGAAGCCGTACCGTCGCCGCCACAGGTGAGCACCACCTTGTCAACCTCACGCCGGGCGCCGTCGGGACCAACGACAGGAGCCCCACGGCATTTAAAGTGCAAGGCCCGGTGCGCGTGGGTGAGCGGTGTGTGTGTGTGTGTGTGTGTGTGTGTGTGTGTGTGTGTGTGTGTGTGTGTGTGTGTGTGTGTGTGTGTGTGTGTGTGTGTGTGTGTGTGTGTGTGTGTGTGTGTGTGTGTGTGTGTGTGTGTGTGTGTGTGTGTGTGTGTGTGTGTGTGTGTGTGTCACGTCACTGCATCCTCTGCCGGTTTCCTCCCGTCGCCTCTTCTTTGTTCGAATGTTTTTCAATCCATCCTTCACGAAGCCCTCCCATGTAGCTAGCGTTCTTGGCGAATGTCTCGAGATGCACCACTCTTGGCCACTAGGGCTTGGGACTCAGCCATACGCCGTGCTACACGGCCATGCCATCTCCGCCTGGCCATGCCGTCGCGGCCTCGGCCATGGGTGTGGCCCGGCCATCCTAGTGCGTCTCCGGCCATGGCTTTGAAAAATATTTTCAAGATGCGTGTCAGAGTGATCAATGCGGGCACTAGCCGCAGCCTTCTCCGCCTTGTTCTTCTTCTGCCGGGCCTCTTACTCTGGTCTGGCCGATTCTTTTGCGGTATCTCCCTCTATCTATCTCCCGCTAGACTGCCGGTCCCGCTAGACCGGACGCGGAACCATCCACATCATCACTGGCTCGCGGCAGTAAGGGCACTCTCGCATCAGCTCAGAGCATGGCCCGCAAGCACACAAGTGCCCGCACGGAACCGCCGCATGCGACTTGACTCTCGCGAAACACACGATACACGTGGTCTCTCCCCCCATCGTGGACTCTGGGGCAGCCGGCCGCCCCGTGTCGAGGCCGGCGTCCGCTAGTGAGACGGCAGCAAGCGGCTCGGCGGCTGGCAGATGCTGCTCCGCCGCCTCTGGCTCGATCAAGCGCTCGATGGCGCCGACCCGCTCCTCGAGGCTGCCCTCGGTCGCCGCGCCGAGGCTCGCCTCCAGCCGCTCGACACGCTGCAGCAAATCCCCGCCGCCGCCGGTCGACTCGCTGCTCACCGCCTCTTCGCACCGCGACACCCGACGCGCCAGCGCCTCCTCTGCATCCACCTCTGACCGGCGCAGCGCCTCTGCTAGCTCCGCATCCTCGCGCAGCGCCGCCCGCTCTGCCGCACCCGCTAGCTCTGCCGCCTCGCGCTCTGCTCGCCTCGCCGACTCCTGCTCAGCAGCCAGCTGCGCCGCCCTCTCCTCCTGTGCGCGAAGCTCTGCCGCAGCCCGCGCCCTCCGCTCCTCCTCGAGCGTGCAGGCAGACGGCGCCCTCTTCGCCTCCTTCTTCTTCGCCTTGGCCTCCTTCTTGGCCGCCGTTGCCTCCGCCGCCTTTGCGCGCCGCCTCGCCTTATCTTCCTCCGCCCTCCTGTCCGCAGCCTCCTTCTCGCGCCGCGCCGCCTCTGCCTGAGCGGCCTTGCGCGCCGCCGCGGTCGCCCGCTGCTCCTCTCGCTGCGCCTCCTCAGCCGCAAGCCTCTCCGCCTCCCTCGCCCGCAGTGTCTCCTCTGCTGCCGCGCGCTCAGCGGCCAGCTTCGCCTCCGCCTCCGCCGCAATGGCTCGCCTCCGCTCCTCCAGCGCCGCAGTGTCCGCCGCCCGGCGCGCCTCGTACGCCGCTCGCTCTGCCTCGCGCTGTCGTGCCGTCTGCTCGCGCTCTCGCGCCGCCGCCGCCGCCTCCCGCTCGCGCTGCTCGCGCCGCCCCTTGGCCTCGCGCGCCTTCTCGGCCGCCTTCTCTGCCGCCTCCGCCTCCCTCAGCGCCGCTGCGTGCTCTGTGAGAGCGCGCACGCACCCGGCGTGGTCCGTTTCAGGAGCACTGGCGGCGTCGGCAGTGGCTAGCACCTTGGCCGCCTCCTCCTTGGCCATCTGCAGCGCCGTCATGCCGGCCGCACAACGAGCCTTTGCATCTGCGCCAGCCCGAAGCAGGCGGAGCACGACGGCGGGGTGGCCGCTGTAGGCGGCGAGCATCAGGGCGGTGTAGCCTTTGCTGTCCTGCAGGTTGACCTCAGCGCCGTGCTGCAGCAGCAGGTCGACCACCCGCTCGTGGCCGCTGTAGGCGGCGGAATCCAGCGCGGTGCCGCCGTCGCTCCTCTGCAGGTTGATCTCAGCGCCATGCTGCAGCAACAGCTCGACCACCCGCTCGTTGCCGTTGTCGGCGGCGAGCATCAGCGCGGTGCCGCCGTCGTTCCTCTGCAGGTTGACCTCAGCGCCGCGCCGCAGCAGCAGCTCGACCACCCGCTCGTGGCCGCTGTAGGCGGCGGCCATCAGCGCGGCGAAGCCGTCGCTGTTCTGCAGGTTGATCTCCGCGCCGTGCTGGAGCAGCAGCCCGACCACCCGCTCGTGGCCTTCCTGGGCGGCGAGTATTAGGGCGGTCCAGCCGTTGCTGCTCTGCAGGTTGATCTCCGCGCCGTGCCGAATCAGCATCTCGACCACCCGCTCGTGGCCGTTCTCGGCGGCGAGCATTAGTGCGGTCCAGCCGTTACTGTTCTGCAGGTTGATCTCCGCGCCGTGCCGAAGCAGCAGCTCGACCACCCGCTCGTGGCCGTTGCCGGCGGCGCACATCAGCGCGATTTCGCCGGCGCTGTTCTGCTGGTTGATCTTCGCCCCGTGCCGCAGCAGCAGCTCAGCCACCCGCTCGTGGCCTGGGATGGCGGCGGTCATCAGCAGCGTGAGGCCGCTCACCTTGCCTATCTCGTACGTCGCGTCGGCCCGCCCGCCGCCCTCGAGCCACGCCAGCACCGCCTCCTCCTCGCCTCGCTCAGCCGCTGCCACGACCTCGTCGGAACAGCTCAGGGATCCTGCGCCGCTGCTAAGCTCGCGTGCCCCAGGGGGGCTGCTGCCAAGCACCTGATCACTCACCATCGCTGGGTTCCGGCTCTTTACGCACTCTTCACACAGGGGCTCTCACAGCAGACTGTGAGAGCCCCAAGCAAAGCCGCCCTGCAGCTCGTTGGCAGTCCTCGTTTTCGACTTTGGCCGCCCCGCGTCGGCCAGGTGCGTGCTAGCCGCAAATAACGCTTTTTGGCCAGCGCCAGGTCTCATCGCGACACACGCGACACGTATACACAAACAAACAAGCCGACTCCCCACCCAGCCTGTCAGCTCACCACCTCGCCTTCCCTGCCGCTCTCCCGGCCCAGGAGGCGTGTGGATGTGTCCCAAACCGCACTTATCTTGGGTGATGAAGCTCACTATGGCTCATACCACGGCTCTTCCGGCCTCATCCACACGTGTTTCTCACTCTCACGCACCGCCGGCACGCACTTGAGCGAGTGACGGGTAATCGTGGCCGTGGCCAAGAAAATCAAAATATTAAGCTCTCTGTTTGGACCACGGCGAAAAACTCGACGGTTTTGGGCGTTTCAGAGCACGCTGAATCGATTGGCTAAGCTAGCACTCTCCCTCTCCCTTTCCTTTCATAATTATTGACTCAAAACTCGATGATCGCGCGACTTTGGAGAAGTGCTAGCTTAGCCAAAACGTTCCTCTCGAAAAATTGACTTAGGGAGCCGCGCCATAGCCCGCCGCGGATACCGCGAAAAAAATCGGCCAGACCAGGGATTTGATCTTGGGTCCGTTGTGCTTATGAGAGGGAGAGAGAGATTCTCTGGAGATTTTCGGAATTATACTATCTGACTCCTGCGTGCTCAGCGGGTCGGCGACGTTCACCTCCGGGCCGGCAGCGCGCGCAGCGCCACGGAACAGGCCTCCGCGGCCGCGTCCACGGCCGCGTGGAGCGACCGCACACGTTGTGAACATGTTCTCGAGGTTCTCGAGGTGGATATCCTTTGGCCGCGTTGGATGAACATGTCGGCTTTAGTAGAACGAGGCGGCGCCGAGGCGCCGTTCACAGCGTTCGCGTGTCGCGCGTGCCCGCCGGCGGCCGGCGGGGCGGGCCGGCGGGGCGGGCTAGGATGCGAAAGGCATCCAACTGCCATTGCAGGATTGTCGACCCACCGAGCATCGTCGAGAAGTTGTTTTGTTTGATCGACGCGAGAGAGAGATAAAATGAAAAATACCGGATCAGGGGCGGAACAGGGTCTGGAAATTCCCTAGGTGCCGCCGCCGCTGACCCTGTTCGAGCACGGTCGGAAAAGGTCAACACCGACCTGATCCGACCCTGTTAGGTTTGAACAAGGTCGGAACACGGTCGAAAATTTCTCGGAGCAATCATGCTGCCCATTTTGGCGCTGGCGGTTTTCGTGCCGCCGCCGCCGCTGTGCCAGCGAGCACTCCTTACTCACCGAGCAGTGCGCGCCGAAATCAAACTGTCTCTTATCGAACAGACGAAGACCGGCGGATTTGACCTCTGGAATGCCCTCGCTGAACCATTCGCCGAGGCTCGCCACGGCCTTCTCCGCCGCCAACACCCTGACGCGCACTCGCCGCCACTGCTCGCCGCCACCTGCTCGCCGCCACTGCTCGCTGCCACTGCTCGCCGCCGCCACCACCGACTTCGCCGCAGCCTCCACCGCCGCGACCGCCACCGAGATCAGCGCGCCCGAGATCAGCGTGCCCCGCGCGAGACTCACTGCGCCGCAGGCTCGCCGCCGACTGACTGCCCGGCCCCTCTCAGGCCGCGGGCGTGGAGTTTGAGGCGGCTCGCGCAGAGGTAGTGGCAGCGCCCGCCGAGGAGCGGCCGAGATGACGGGAGAGGGATGCCTCGCACAGGCGGCGGGCATGATGAACCGCGGTGCGAGCGAGTTCGAGAAGGCGCCCGGCCGCTTAGTTCGTTGTTTAGTGAGAGGCGAAGACACTGTCTTGCCAGCGACCGGACACCAACGCGGTATGGGTGGACGCGAGACAAAGGGATGACGGCACCGCGCTGGCAGCGACACACAGACACACAGACACAAGACACTCAATGAGCTGGGCTGCCACACACCCGCCGCGCCGCCGCCACCCCTCGACGAGGAGAGGTAGAGACAGAGAGGTGAAGGACAGCCAGCGGCTCGGACTGGACACCATCGCGGTATGGGTGGACGCGACACAAAGGGATGACGGCAATCTGGAGCGACACACAGACTCACAAGACACTCACTCAGCCATCCTCGAGCCGACCGCCCCCCGTGTGTTCACACCTCTGGGCTTTGAACAGGCGCTCATCGACCTCGAGCAGTTCACAGCGCTGATGGCGTCGCTGGGCGACGATGCGAGACCCCGCCCCACCCCTCCCCTCCCCTCCCCTCCGCCTCGCCACCGCCTCCGCCTCCGCCTCCGCCTC
>NW_005200670.1:0-11889 GCF_000372725.1 Emiliania huxleyi CCMP1516 | reverse complement strand
TGCATCCGTGGACGCGGACGGGGACGGCAAGATCGAGTTTGTGCAGGACTTCGGCCGCACTTCGGCCGCACCTCGGCCGTGTCTCGGCTGCACCTCGGCCGCACCTCGGCCGCAATCGGCCGCACCTCGGCCGCACCTCGGCCGCACCTCGGCCGCACCTCGGCCGCACCTCGGCCGCACCTCGGCCGCACCTCGGCCGCACCTCGGCCACACCTCGGCCGCACCTCGGCCGCACCTCGGCCGCAATCGGCTGCACCTCGGCTGCACCTCGGCTGCACCTCGGCCGCACCTCGGCCGCACCTCAGCCGCACCTCAACGATGCACCTGTTCGTAGGTGTACAAGGCCATTTCGGACGAGGCGCGGCACGCACAAACAAGCACGCACGCACGCGTGCGCGCACACGTGTGTGTGTGAAGGACTTCCTCGCCCACCTGATCTTGCCTAGGCGCGGTTTGGCGGCGCGGAGGGCGGCGGCTTCCTCGGCGGGCTGTTTGGGCGGTAGATGCACCTGGGGAGGGAGGGGATGGAGCTCTGTTCGGAGAAGGCTCTCGTCTCGCAGCCAGAGGCAGAGCCACGGAAGAGAGGCTTCCTAGTGGCAATCGTTGCACATGTGTAGCATGAGACAGCATGGGGCTGCACATGCCCGCGCGTTTTCACGCAAGAAGAGAGAAATTTACCACACAAAACACAGGGCCGTTGCGCGTTGCGCCGTTGCCGTTGCAATCAAAGGAGCTTGACGTGACGTCACGTGTCTCCATGTCACTTCGTGCCGCTCGGGGCCGGGGTTGCTTACGCGGTCTAAGATCGGCGGGAGCTTCTTATGCGGGCTAAGTCGCCGCTTCCCCGTACTGACTCCGCCTCGCTTCGCTGTGGCAGGAGCGGAGCATTGGCATGCGACGTTTGCTCTTGCCCTTCCTTTGCGCCGCGGCGTCGGTGAGCTGTTCGCCGTACGTGCAGCGACCTGGCTCGGGCGGGGAACTGATGCACGGGCCACCATGGGAAAAGCAATATTTCAAGCACAAACCCGCTGCGAACCGGAGTGCAGTGCAGGGACGAGGTGCCCTTTCTGGAGAGGCGCTGCAAGTGCTCGCCCGCCAGCATGCCGAGGCGTACGCTACCGCGCGGCCATTCAAAAACATAGTGATCGATGGCCTCTTGCCGCAACCTTTGGCACTCGCATGCATGCGCGAGCTTCAGGCAAAGCACGAAGCTACCTCATTCTGGAAGACCCGACAGACTACAATGGGCTTCAAGCGCGGGCGTGGTGGCTATCCCGAGAACGCAGAGGGCGGCGCCTTTGGACTGTCTACCGCACGCCTCTTCGACTTCTTCCAATCGCCGCGCTTTGTTGCCTTTCTCGAGACGCTCACAGGCATCCGCGATCTGATGATTGACCGACGCATGTTTGGTGGTGGCGTCTTCTCGATCACAAACGGCGGCTTCCTCTCTCTCCACACCGACTTCAACCAGCACCTGCAGTGCTCGGAGAAAAAACATCGGGAGCTGTCCACCCAGGTCCCTCCCGGATGCACAGTGGCGACACCGGGCTGGCGAAGGATCAACGTCCTCCTCTACCTCAATCAGGATTGGCGCGAGGAATGGGGCGGCTCGTTCGAGCTTTGGCGGACGGATGGGAACTACTCGTTCCTCGACTACTACGCCAAGGTGTTGCCTCAGTTCAATCGGGTCGTTATTTTTTCTGTCACGGACACCTCCATCCACGGCCATCTTGACCAGATCAACCACCCGCTTGGTGACACGCGCAAGTCTCTCTCATTCTACTACTACACGCGGGACATTCACGACGAGCCACTTATCACGCCCCTGCTGCACGAGTCAATCTACATGCCCGGGCATGCAGCAAAGCGCTCGAAATCCCGCTGGCACAAGATGGTACCGCGATACATCATCCGCTGACGGACGCCGCTCAAAACATACCAGCCCTTCGAGTTCACGGGTGAACTGGTGAACTGGTTCATGAACTGGTTCGGTGAACTCGGACGCGGTTCGTTCGGTTTCGGAGTTCGCTCTGGACGGCTCCACTTGGTTCGCTGCATCGGTTCGGTCGTTCGCCCTTGGGCGCCGAACCCTCGAACTAGTTCGTGAACTCGAACCTTTTCTTTTTCTCCTCCCACCCGACCCTCTTCTTCACACCCGCAGGCCGAGAATACCAGGGAAGTTCGTCTGCGATGCGAACGAACAGGGAACGAACCACAATATTATTTTGGGGCTCTGCAGGTCTGTAGAGTGTTTCCCTGGTTGCCTACTAGAGGCCTAGTACGCCTGGACGCAACCCTCGGGGAGCCCCCGTCCCCCAGTCTACTCGCCATTCAGCACGCACAGCGCCCAGGCACCACAGGGGGCGGCCCTGCTGCTGCGCTCTCAAGGTAAGGTAAAAGGTAAGGTATAATTTTCTCCACACACACCGAGGTGGTGGGGCAAGGGGGGGCAACCCTCGCGTCTCCACGTCTGACGCTCACAGCGCCCGTATAGTCCGCTAGATTTTGCAGACTGTCGCGGACCGTCACGCGTCAGAACACGGTGCTGTGCCTTAGAAGGTGCCTTCGCACGAAAAATTCGTCAGGGGCGGGGAACCCGCAATTTGAAATGCTCCGGCATCTCAAATTGCCCGATACGATCTCCATTTTAATTGAGATTGCCTCGAGCATCCCAAGATGCATGAAGCAATTCAGGATGCGCGCGCATCCTGAATTGCTTCATGCATCTTGAATTGCTTCGTGCATCTTCAACCGGCGCACATGCGACGAGAGCAGGCGCCGTTTTTCATTGCCTATTCTAACGAGACACAGAGCAGCGGCACGGGCGTTGCCGATCGAACACGGATTGCTGAGGGCCATGCACAATTCGTGCGGTTATGGGCTGCCACCGCAAAACATGCAAACGACAGGCCACGCCACGTGCGCCACCATATCCAGCTGCGCAGCGGCAACGACTGCCGAGGCGCAGGCCGAGCCGCAGCCTACCCGATGCCCCGCCGACATGCGGCATTGGCCAAAATGCTGGGCATCTCAGGTTAAGGAAGGCAACTTGAATTAGCAAGGAGCATCCTAGAATGCAAAGGGGTAACTCCAGATGCTAGCGCATTCACGAATGCAGTTCGCATTCCAGGATGGTCGACGCATCCTGGAATGCGTGGACCATCTTTGGAATGCGGTGTGCATCTTGAAATGCGAAAAGTCAACTCGGCATTCTGAGTTGAAAAATGCAATCTAAATTGATTTTTTGCAACTCAAAATGCCCTCAGCATCTCAAATTGCGGGTTCCCCGCCCCTGACGATTCAGTTGCGAGTTTGGGGGGCTGCGTTCTCGTTCGAGTTCGGAGTTCACGAAGAGAGAAAAAACACAAGAGGGAATTAATTGGTATATGCGGGGGCCCAGGGATAACGCGCCACACCACAGGGTGCACAACTCTCAGAAGGGGGCCGCGGGACCGCTGCTCTACACAACTCACTGGTTGGTCCCAGACACGCCGGCTCGGGGGGCGGGCGTGCAAGGTTCCATGTCTGCTGCGAGCGAGAGAAGGAACGGTCAGGGCTGTCAGCCACGCAAGCCGCCGCAGTGTCGGCCGAGCCATCTACACAGCTCAGTCTCCCTGCCCTCCCTTCTTGCCGATAAGCTCGCTCAGGATGCTCTTCGCGCCCGCGGCGTCGTCCTCGGGCTCGGGGAGCACCTTTGGGAAGGTTCCGAGAAGGTTCCGAGGATGGTGGTTACCTTCGAGCCGTCCTCACGGGCGCTGGCAGCACCCGTGGAAAGGCTCCGGGCAAGTTCCGACTAGGTTCCGAGGTGGTTCCGAGAGAAAGTTCCGAGACGGTTCCGAGATGGTCGAAGCGTGCTCGGGTGCGGGGAACCTTGGTCTCGGCTGCGCCGTCGGGCAGCGGAGCGTCGACGTACCTGGACGAGGTCAGAGGTGCGCGGAAGGCCCTCCTCAGGCTCAGGCAGCCCTCGCGACTCCACGTCCGAGGTCACCGACCCCCCCCCCCCCCTCCCTCCCCTCCCCCCGCCCCGCTTTCCAGTGCAAGGCGAGCTGACGCACCTCACCGACGCCGAGTTGACGCAGTGCCGCTCATTGGTCCGGGTGAAGCGCTCGCCTGGAAGGGGAGCAAACACCCTCGCGAGATCTCGCGGGCGATCTCGGACAACCTCGGGCAGTGTCATGCAGTCTCGGATGATCAACTGCGCCAACCAATCCGTCTCACAAGCGATCTCGGGGCGACGTCGCCGCACGTCCACCAGCCCGCACTCCTCAGCACCAACCTCGCGCAACCTCGCGCAACCTCGCGCAATCTCGCGCTCTACTGTCTCGCCCTCGAAGACGTGGCCCAAGTGGCCGCCACACGAGCCACAGAGGATCTCGACGCGCCGCATCCCGAGCGAGGTGTCTGTCTGCGTCACCACAGCGCCTGAGGGAGATTGCACGAGATTGCACCAGTGCGAGAGTGCGCGAGAGTGCGTCACCACACCGCGCCTGCGGCGTTTGACAGTAGTAGCAGTACTTAATGAGGAGGCGCCCGTCGGCTTGCCGGCGCACTGCCCTGTGCCTATGGGGATCCGCAGCCCACTGACCGAAGAGCTGGTTGGGGGTGGTTGCCAGACGTACCAGTGCGCGCGCTGCCTTTGACGATCCGGTCGAAAGCAGGCCAACCGCACCCGCTGTCGAACTTTGCCGCAGCGGAGTAGAGCGGCGCGCCGCACCTGATCACGGCAGCGCGGTGGGAAGAGACGCCGTTCACAGGCCACGGCGCGCCGCGCCGCGCGTGCTTGCGACCCGCCGCACACAAAGTGGCCTGCCTTTGGGTAGAACTTGTCGTACTTGCCTGAGCACGCACGGCACGCCTCGTGTGTGAGTAGGCTGGTTAGCGCATGGGAGGTATTCTCTTCTTAAAGCAAGGTCTGTGAATTGTGACCCCCTCAATCGTCTGTGTGTGGTGCGTTGCACTTCGGGTGCTCCCTCATTGAGCTGTGGTTGTACCTCTCTTAAGCGCTGTATCAATCGGTGGGCGGACTGACCTGATCCAGGGTACTCGGTCCCTTTTTGCCGCAGCACGTAGTACTCCTCGTCCGAGAGCTGCTCCCGCCTGTTCACGGCAGCAGCTGTGAGAGGCGCCGCCCAGACCGAGTCCTCACCGGACCAGCCGGCCTCGCGCCACGCGGCCTCGGTCTTGCGCACACTGTACTCGACGCCCTGGTCGTTGAGGTCACGCACGCTGCCCATCATCCGAGCCTGAGACGCGAGAGTAAGACAGCGTGCGGTGAATGGCGATCCGGGAGAGGAGAGCTCTCCCGAGCGAATGGCCACCTGCTGTCCAGCCCCGCGCATCCGGACTCCGGCCATGGTTGGCAGCCGGAGAGCTGCGGATGGAGCGGCGCCCGAGCTTATGACTCCGATCAGGGAGAGCCGGAGGCGCCCGAGGAGGTGCATATACACACAAGCGGGGGCCGAGGAGAGAAAAGAATTTGAACAGGGACTCGCACAACACTGATCGAGTGTCTTGTCTTGTGGTTCTGTGTGTCGCTCCTGTGTGACCGTCATCGCCCGTCTAGCGTCCACCCATACCGCGTTGGTGTCCCAGTCGTTGGTCGGACTGTGTTTCGCCTTCCCATCAATCAATCAATCACTGATCGTCCTTCCAAAATCCTGCTCGTGCAGGTGGGGACCCTGTCCTCGTCCCATCCCTCGTTTGCCGTGTCTGTTTTCTTTCTTTCTTTTCTTTACTGGACATCCCTCCCTTGGGTTGTCCGTCTTCTTTCTTTCTTTTACTGGGCACGGGACTGGCGCGCACTGGCACTAACACAGGTACACCACTGGAGCCGCCTAAGCGACTCCCGCGAGGACGGCGAGGCACTTAGCTCCGTGCACTCGACCGCCCTCCCTCGCCGCTGGCAAGCTCATTCACAATCTGCTCTGCGATGGCCGTGTGAAGAACGACTGAGATGCGCTGCTAAGGTAAGGTAAGGTAAGGTAAACTTCTCCACACACACTAGGTGGTGGGGCAAGGGGGGGCAACCCTCGCGTCTCCACGTCTGACGACAGGAGCCCCACGGCATTCAAAGTGCAAGGCCCAGTGCGCGTGGGTGAGCGGTGTGTGTGTGTGTGTGTGTGTGTGTGTGTGTGTGTGTGTGTGTGTGTGTGTGTGTGTGTGTGTGTGTGTGTGTGTGTGTGTGTGTGTGTGTGTGTGTGTCACGTCACTGCATCCTCCGCCGGTTCCTCCCGTCGCCTCTTCTTTGTTCGAATGTTTTTCAATCCATCCTTCACGAAGCCCTCCCATGTAGCTAGCTTCTGCAGCCCCAGCCAGCTCTTGGTGGTCCAAGTCAGCCGATGGCGGCCGTCTTCTGGCAAGCCAGCCGCGGCCCTCGAGGCCCCCGCAAGCAGCCCGCCGCGAAGCAGCGGATCGCCCACGCAGCACAGGCGTCCGTTCGCGGGTGCCAGGCTTAGAGAGTCACCAGCTCACCCCGCGCTCTCGTTTTGGGTGTGGGGGGATGGACAGAGGCTGGGGTTGGTGTGGGCGCTGTGCGCTCCACATATCGCTAAAATGCCGCGTTTTTGTCTGCGCGTTTTTTTTCAGGAGCGCGGGAGCGGGAGCTGAATCCTGGAAGTGAAACGACAAACGTGTCTGTCAGTGTCACCTCTGGCTGACAATGGTCAATGCCATGCGCGCACGGGTATTACTACTATCGTGCGCGCGACCGTGTTGGGCGGTGTGGCTGGTGTCACCCCACCTGCGGTCTGCCTGAACTCCCCGCTTTCCCTGGGGGGTAGCAGATAGCACGCGCAGCGAGGGAGCCGGCCGCGACCATCATGGGGAACAGCAATGCGACCACCACGGCGTCGGCGCGCCCGAGGCGCGCGTACAGCACACACGCCTGGACGAGCCACGCGGCCACAACAGCGAGGAGCGCGGCTGTGCCTTCTCGGAAGGAGAGGGGGGAGGCGCCGACGAGGGCCGCGAACACGAAGAACGCGCCGCGCAGCGCGTTGGAGCGGAGCAGGTCGACGAAGGGCGGCAGCGCTTCGACGGGGAGAAGTGCCGTGATTGGCTGTTGCAGCCAAGTGCGAACCACGAAGCCGGCGCAGAGCAGCCAAGCCGCCGCGCGCCGCCGCCCGCACCACCAGAGGTTTGCGCTGGCGGCGATGAGCGCGACGAGTGCGACGTCTAGCTGCTGCACGAGGCCCAAGCTGACCACGGGACGCGGCATCGGGACCAGCAGCTGCGAAGCGTTGGGCGGCGGCGGCTCCTCTGGCGTGTGCGTCGCCTCACCGAGGAGCGAAAGCCAAGCTGCGGCGAGCGACGCGACGAGCGCGGCGAGGGCGACCTAAGGTAAGGTCAGGTAAATTTCTCCACACGCAAGGTGGTGGGGCAAGGGGCCAGGCTATCCCTCGCGACTCCACGTCTAAAACATAGGAGCCCCACGGCGTTCAAGGTGCAAGGCCCGGTGCGCGTGGGTGAGAGAGCGGTGTGACCTCCACGATCACATCCCGCGGCCGCCGGCCCGGCGAAGGTGCTCCGAGAAGGTTCCGAGAAGCTTCGCGAGGAGAAGTCGCGACGCGAGATTCTTCCGAGAAGGTTCCGAGAAGGTTTCGACCAAGGGCGAACAGCTCCGCGTGGGAGGAGCGGAACGGCGGCTCGGCTGCACTTGCTCCAAACGAGGGGAGCGGCCCGGCCGAGGGCGAGGGCGGTGCCGAGGGGGCTAGGCCGAGAAAGGCTGCGATGTTCTCAGCAGACTCTCGGTCGAGTAGGTCGGCCAGGCGCTCGTCCAGGTCCTCCACCTCGTGCGCCGCCAGACCCGCAGCGAGCGGGGACGGCTGCGCTGCGGCGGGTTCTGCGGCGGGTTCTGCGGCGGGCGCTGCGGCGGCTGCAGAGGCGGGCAGCAGGGAGGGCGCTATCGTAACCGCTATCGGCGGGTAGGGCGCCATCGGCAGCCGGGAGGGCGCTTGCGAAGGAAAGGTCGACGGCAGGTGGGCGAATCCATCGTCAGGTGGAGAAGACGCAGGCGGTCCGGTGCCGCTGCCGTACTGCTGTGTCCCGGCGCCTGTCGCAGCGGCTGCCACCCGCTCCGCCTCCACGACAAAGCTCCACGGGAGAGGCGTCATGGGCACGAGTGTGCGCGAGACGCGAAAGGCGATGAAGCCGGGCGGCGGCCACGGGAGGGAGGTGATGGCCGGCAGGTCTGGCAGAGGTGCGAGGTTGGGGAGGCGGACCGAGCACTCGTTCCTCAGGATAACCAAGATCGGGCCGGTGCAGTCTGCGGTCTGATTGATGATTCGGTAGTCCGGCCAGGGCACTGCGCGGGACGGGCTGTTCCACACGCCGGCGGTCCGTTGGTTGGAGAGTTCAGCCGTCCCGACCGGCACTCGCACTCTCGTCACGGGGACAAGCACGCCTCGCTGCCTGCACCGTGCACAGAACTTCTCGCGGAATGCTCCGCCTTTGGGAGGCACCACCTCGCACACTGACGCGCCGCCCGAGAGGATGCTGCCCCAGCAAACCTCGACATCGATCGGCTGGCGCTTGCGCTTGCCTGCCGGCGTGCCAGAGTCGACTGCACTGGCCTTCATTAGCATTGACCGACCACGACAACTTGGTCCCGGACACTTACCGTCTCGAGGTCTTCAGGTCCACCCAGCTTTGACCCGCGGCCAGCAGGAGCCCGCCCCCGGGCCGAACCAGCAGACACAGGGACGACACAGTGGGTGGAAGGCCTACCAGATGTCAGCGGCCTGCAGCGCGTACGCACACTGCGCCTCTCTCGCCGGTGACTGCTGCCCCACGACCGGCGGGGTCGTCCTCGACTGCTGCGGACTGCCGGCGTTGCCGTTGCCAAGCGCGGCACCGTCGGCGTACCCGCTGCCAAGCGCTGCGCCGAGCTCACCGCTCCACAACTTCGGCCGAGAGGAGAGCGGCCGAGGACAGAAAGAATTTTTTCACGCGCCACCACACTAGGCACGGGACCTTGGGTTGTCCGTTTTCTTTTTTATTTTTTAGTATGGTGTGCGGTGCGCGCACGCGCAGCGCACACGGCAGCCTCTTAAAGCCTCCCCACCCCCCTACCCACCCCGTCGCGCCGCCGCCGCCGCCCCCGCCGCCGCCGCCGCCCGCCCCCCGCTGTAGCGTTTGTTTGGGGGGGCGACTGGCGACGGCAAAAATGCAAAATAAATAAATAAAACGGACATCTCTACCGTGAGATGGGTAAAAAGGAACAGGTCCCCGCCCTTGCGATGATTGTGCAGGGTTCTTTGTGGGTGTGGTCGGCGACTAGCCGGGGTCGTCCTCCCGATGGGGGACTAGCACTAGCCGTCTTCCACATGGTCCCTCGGGTCCCTGCTGCTCCTAATCTCTTCGTATTTGCAAGCCCCGCCCCTGGCCACTAAAATACACCCTCTAAAAATGTTGCGAAGGGGTGACAGACATCCCGCACACCCGCTTGGCAGTTTTGGAGATTGATTGATTGATGGGAAGGCGACACACAGTCCGACCAACGACTGGGGACACCAACGCGGTATGGGTGGACGCTAGACGGGCTCTTGTAGCTCGATCGGTCACACCGCCATCGCCGTCGGGGAGAGGGGGGACGACACTGCTTCGGCAGCGTGCACCTCGTTCCTGTATACCGTGTTTGTTATGACCCCCCCCAATGAACACACCAGTGAGGGTGGGCGAGACGATCGAGGGGTCCCGTACCATGCGGAACCGACCCTATCCAGTGCTCAAGTGCTCAAGACGGGCGGTGACGGTCACATACAGCGATACAGGAGCGACACACAGAACCACAAGACAAGACACTCAGCCAACGTGGCTGCCACACATCCTGAGCGAACTCCCTAGTCACCCGCGGTCGGACTCCATCCGACACGCGTCGCTGGGCGCTCAGAGCCGCGTCCCCTGCTCGCTCGCCACCCCGACGCCCAAGGCGCCCGAGTCGAACGAACGACAGGCGGCACGCGAAGACTGGTTGCAATCCCGCCGACCACCAGGCCGCGGGATGATGTGTGCGTGGTCTTGTAGTGGGTCTGGAACTTGTTCTTCTATCTCTCGTATTCTTTTGGCGTCTTTCGTGTTCATCGGCAAACGTCGAGAATAGGAAACGGCCGCGCGGCTTTGCACCTCAATGGGCTGCGGCACGAGCAAGGTCCTCCCCTCCGCCACCGATCTCGGCGTGAGCGAGAGGAAGCTGGAACTGTGGCGCCAGCTCGGCGGCGGCGACCTGGAGCCGGTCCTCGCGAGCGGCGCCATCGCCCTCCTCGACGCGCGCTGGATCATCAGCCACGCCGAGGCGGGCGGCGTCCTCTCTCACCGCCAGGCGCTGCCCAAAGAGGCCTTCCTCTCCCTCGCCGACCTCGTCGAGACGACCAACGGGTATGTGGATTGGCTTCCAGTCGCCGCGCTCTCCTACCCGTGGCTGACCAAGGACCACCCCGACCCGCGCGGAGCCAACCTCGCCCGCGTCGCAAGGGCGCTCAGGGCCCTGCTCAGCAATCCCTACGGCATCAAGCGGCTCGGCGTCTTTTGGGACTTCGGCTCGCTCCACCAGCACCCCGACCCAGCCAACGGCGTCCTGCGCACCGAGGAGCAGAACGCGCTCTTCAAGCAGGGGCTAGGCTGCCTCGGCACGCTCTACTCCCACCCGCAGACTTTCGTGCTGCGGCTGACGTCCTTCCCGGACGGCTACGAGGCGGAGGACCAGGCCGAGGGCACCAACGTGGCCAAGTACTTTGACCGCGGCTGGTGCGCCACTGAGAACGCTTGGGCGAGCCTGACCAAGGCCAGCGCCCTCTCGCTCGACCTCGGCAAGATGCGCGACGGCGAGGAGTACGACTGCAACAGCCTCATCGAGGACTGCACCAAGGGCGGCGGCCGGCGCCCTCCGCTGCTGCCGTCTGTGTTCGCGGCGGAGCTGGAGACGAAGAGCTTCACCAACGGCAAGGATGACAAGCCGCTCGTGAAGCGGCTGTACGAGGCCGCCTTCGAGGAGCAGTTTGGCAAGGCGACCGAGCTCAACTACGACAGCCTCGGCTGGGGCGGCGCGGAGGCGGCGCAGCTGGCGGAGGTCCTCGCGAGCGGGGCAGCGCCGCGGCTCGAGAACCTCTATCTCACCAGCAGCGAGATTGGCGACGAGGGCTGCAAGGCGCTGGCCGCCGCCCTCGGCAAGGAGGGGGCAGCGCCGCGGCTCGAGTGGCTCTTTCTCTACCAGAACCAGATTGGCGACGAGGGCTGCAAGGCGCTGGCCGCCGCCCTCAAGGAGGGGGCCGCCCCGAGCTTGAAGGCGCGAGACGCCCCCTTCGCCTCACGCCCTCCCCCGCCAATGCTCATCGCACCTCTCCTCGCTTGCAGGTGCTCGGCGTGGACAACAAGAAGCAGCCTGAGCTGGAGGCCGTGTGCGAGGAGCGCGGCATCAAGCTGCGCAGCTTCTGAGCCTCTCCAACCCCGGCCGGGCGGCAAGGGCGCGGGGCCCGGCGGGGCCGCCGCGCGAGCACGGCAGAGAGCAACAGGTGTGGCGACGGAGCTCGGAGGGCTTGTGACGCGCGGACGCGTGTGTGACTTCGCGTGTGGGTTGGGGGTGGGTGTACGGGGGCGTCGGGCAAAAGGGGATCCCGCCCCACATTTCAAAGAAAGGCCGCTGAGTGGCGCAGGAAGGTGTGGCCAGCTCATGGGAACGCAGCCCCGGTGGGAACGCACTCCCGGCTCCCGTGCGCGGCCCCCCTCCCGACACCGGAAGACAAGTGTGCTCCGGGGGCATGCCCCGTGCACGCGTTCTCATATGACAGCGCACGGGAGCGGTGCTCCGGGGGCACGCCCCCGTGCACACGCCTCCTCATATGAAATGCACACTCCCGCCCGGTTTTCATAACCGCGAGGCCGGTAGCTCCTCCT
>NW_005200671.1:5856-7486 GCF_000372725.1 Emiliania huxleyi CCMP1516 | reverse complement strand
TGCTGCGGTCGACTCTGAGGATCCCCTGAGCGCCGGTACCGGCATTTGCCCGGTACCGCCCAAGCGAGGTACCGGTCGAGAGAGAGATGTCAGCGGCGGCCCAGGATGACAGAATTGGCCTTCGCCGGACTGAGGACTATTGTGCGCCTCGGCGAGGCGGTTCCGGACATCCCGATTCCGAGCGCGGTGGACTTCATCTTGCCGGTCAACTGCCGGCGGACGGCGCTGCGTCGACCGAGCGCGACACCTACCGGCGGTACACGATTCTGGCAGGAGCGCGAGAGCGCCAGAGAGGAAGCGGGAGAGGCAAGCGCAGCCGCGGCCTCGCAGCCGGCAGCGTCACCGCGACAGGGCGCGGAGCCGGAGAGGCAAGCGCTATCGGCCTTCTTCGACTATCCGGCAGCGCAAGCTCTCGCCGGCTGTCAGGCCTCGTGGAACCCAGCTGGGGTCTAGCTGTGTCCTGTGATCCGTCGAACTTTTATGTACGTAAAAGAGGAATGCAGAACATCGGCCAGGGGAGGGACGACGCGGCCAGAAAGAGGTTAGCGTTTGTTGTTGTCTTAATTTCCAGCAACGACGAACGAGCAAGCAAACCCCTGCCTAGACCGAGTCTAGGACCGAGTTCGAGTACAGCTAAATAAACCTAAAGAGACCCACCCGGGGCTCCCCACCTTCGTGTGAGGGCCCGTGAACATCTTCAGCTTGAGAGAGAGAGAGTTTTGAAAACCAACAAGAAATCGCGACGGCTCACCCTCTACCTACCTACCTAGCAACACAAACAAACTCTCTCTCCTACCTAGCTAGCCAGCGCGAACTCGCCGTCTGAGCCTAGCGCAGCGCGAACTCGCTCTGAGCCTAGCGCAGCGCGAACCCGCGCACATAAAAGCTTTTGCGCAGCAACCCGCGGCCGGGCAAACCTACAAAAACTTATTTCGTCTTGAGACGCGGCTCGCTCTCCAAACCTTCCATCCACTCATTCAACGACCTGCAAATGAAGCTGCGCCCGCCTGCCCCTGCCCCCCCTAAAAAGCGGGGTTGGACGCACCTCGACGCGGTGCTGCCCGCCGTGCGGCCCAAGCCGGGCGAGCGGGTACGCGCAAAATTTCAAGGCGACATCGGTGGCTTCAACTGTCCGCGCTCTGCCCCTCGCCCCTGGCCTAACCCTGCCCCGTCGGCCTGTCCCGTCCGCCTAGGTTCCGCCCCCCCCCTCGCGCAGGGTTCTCCGGGACGGTCACCGCGGTGCACGCCGACGGAAAGTGCGACATCTTTTACGAGGACGACGGCGAGTCCGAGAAGCGCGTCGCGCCCCGCTTCGTCAAGGTTCTGCTGAGCGACGAGGAGAAGGCGCGAGCCAACGACGCGCGCGCCGCGGGCCAGGAGATTCGACTCAAGCCCCAAGCGGGGAAGGCTGGAATCGAGCGAGGGCAACGCGTGCGCGCAAAATACCTGGGCGACATCGGCGGCGTCAATTGTCCGTGCCCCTGGCCCTGGCCCGGGCCCTCGCCCCATCCGCCGAATTCCGCGGACCCCCCCCCCCCCCCCCTCCCCAGGGTTCCCCGCGACGGTGACCGCGGTGCACGCCGACGGCAAGTGCGACGTTGCGTACGACGACGGCGACTCGGAGGAGCGC
>NW_005200671.1:0-2081 GCF_000372725.1 Emiliania huxleyi CCMP1516 | reverse complement strand
TTACTGTACTTACCGTACCAGATTTCAGTGAGGCAGTGCGCGCGGGCAACCCGGCTCCTGCTGAACAAGCTCCTCTTGTAGCTCGATCGGTCGCACCGCCACCACCGCCGACGTCTCCCAGGGAGACGATGGAGAGGGGGGACGACACTGCTTCAGCAGCGTGCACCTCGATCCTGAGTGAGACTGTCGGTTGGTTGTGTATGACCCCCCCCCAATCAATGAACACACCAGTGAGGGAGGGCGAGACGATCGAGGGGTCCCGTACCATGCGGAATCGACCCTATCCAGTGCTCAAGTACCAGAATCGAGAATAGAACGAGAATTTCGAGAAATGTCGAGTTTTGAGGTAAGTTGTGATGTGTACTATGTAAAACTCTGAGACGAGATGGGATTTAGGGACATGTGTCCCCGCCCTGCACGATCTTGGTGTGAGGGATCTTCAATCCGTGTCCCCTCACCCCTCGTCACAACCCGACACGGAAGAGCGGCAAGAGTTGGGGCTGCGGCTACGGCTGCGGCTATGAGAGGGGCCGGGGTCGCGGGAGAGCCGCTGCGCCGCGTGGACGCGCCTACACCGCTCTTGCTCCGCTCGCCACCTCTCGCAAAGGTCCAAAGCCATAGCCACCACCTCCTCCGGCAAGTCCTTTCGCCGTATCTCGCCGTCCCTCCACGCCTGGAAGAGCTCGTCGTCATAGCCGTATTGCATCACAGCCTGCTGAACTGCGTCGTGTACTCGCATAATGTGGGTAAACGAAAAAAGTAGCGCGCAATTCGTCTACGTACGGCTTAGTGTGTGGTTGGGGTGGCCTCAGGCATCCCCAAGGGAGCCTCTGCGGTGCCACATAAGCAGCTGAGTGATTGTCGAGACTTTAAAGGATTCGTTTGAAGAAACGCAAACAAGACAAACGGTACTATGGTCACCAGTAAACGAAAATTCGACTTTGAGGGATCATATCTCAAAAGGCTGGGTGAGAGCATAGCATTATTGTTGCATATTATACCACATAAGGTCAAACTTGACCCCAGAAGCATCAAGAACCCGATGCTCCGGCTCGACTGTGCCGGCACACTGCCTCCTCGCGCACGCTGCTCGCAGGCCGTTGCGGCCCGTGGTGCACCAGAGAGAGAGGTCGACGCGTTGCCCCCGCCGGCGACCCCGCGCGGCTCAGGCCAGCCAGAAGGTGTGTGGTGACGGCACCGTGGCAGGAGTGCGGAGAAGAGCTCGCCGAACGCGAGCAGCAGATGGCCAAAGTGTGCCAGCGCGAGAGCCTCGCGAGCGGGCGCAGAAGGAGCTCGCCGTGACACGATGCCGGGCGGTGGTGGTGCTCTGGCGACTGTGCACAGTGGGCAAAGTCAGGCTGCAACAGGGCAGCACGTTGGTAGTGCCCTGCTGCAGCCTGGCCTGACATGCACAGGGCGAACAGAGGCGGTACTATCGTCCGGCGCTCGTCACCGAATCTGGGCGAACTTCGACCGCCGCCACAGCTCACCACGAGCACGCAGCGACAAAATGTTGACTGTATGGAAGTCGAGGCTGGTCCATAGGAAGAGGCTGCCGTGCGAGCCGGCAGCTGGCTGGCTCGTCGTGGACTGCCGCGGCGACTTTTTTCGGTGTCTTTCTTGATAGTACTGAATACGGTACTTTCGTTTACCCACACTCTGCGAGTACCGGTGTACGCACCTAGGTGCTAGGCGATTCCTATTTATCTCTCGCGTCGCAGTCGTCGGCTCTCGCCCACTCTCGCAGCGACCTTCATGCCTCTCCACTCTCGCAGAGAGAGAGCAGAGACACGCCGTTTTATACACTGTCGTTGCATTTGGGAGAGATGGGTAGCTCCGTGGTGCGTGGACCAAGCGAGCCAAGACCAAGAGCAGCAGAAAACGTAAAACGAACTCGAGTCTCACGCGTCACTCTCACGCGTCACCCTCCGCTCACCGGAGGCAGCACCGCGAGCTCGTCGCCCTCTGCCATCGGCTCGGTGCCGGTGACGTAGTCTGCTCGGGCGGGGTGCGGGTCCGTGAGTCGCTGCGCAACACAGAGAGGCGCGGCCCGCGCGTGGCATGAGCTGGAGGGAGTGGGT
>NW_005200672.1:5871-7607 GCF_000372725.1 Emiliania huxleyi CCMP1516 | reverse complement strand
TAATCACGATGTCAAACGTCCCCCAAATGGGTGATCTGATGCTTGTAGGGCCTGAGAGTGGCCTGCCATGTCACAGGAAGGACTGTGGTTGCAGGAGAGTACCACCACCCATCACTTTAGTTGGTATAGCACCCACCTTCACCCATCCAGTGATTTCTTTTTTTAGTTTCCCATAAGTAGGGTAGGTAGGTAGGTACCGTGTTTGTAATGACCCCCCCCCCCCCCCATGAACACACCAGCGAGGGAGGGCGAGACCATCGAGGGTCCCGTACCATGCGGAATCGACCCTATCCAGTGCTCAAGTGCTCAAGGTAGGTAGGTAGGTAGGTAGGTAGGTAGGTAGGGGCAGAGGCCGGCCAGGCTTTTGCACATATACGCGCTACGGTGGAGTGTTGAACAAGGCTGGCCCCTACCCCTCTCGGTGGGCTTGCAGGTAGGGGGTTCGGGTAGTAAGGTGCATCGGGGTCGGCGGGCGTGAACTGGAGTGATACCCGCTTCGGCCGTTTAGTAGCGAACTCCCTTCCCCCTCGACGGCCTTCCTGAGATCATGCCCCGGCTGGGTGTGTGTCTCTGCCGTTCCTTCGTCCGGCTGTTCGTACCTGTTCGTGCGTCAAGGTGTGGGTGCGTTTTGGCCAGTGCCGTTCCTGCGTCCGGCTCTGGGAACCAGCTGGGAACCTGTTCGTGCTATACAGGTGTGTGTGTTGTGTCGGTTTCTCTCGTTGAGGGTTGAGCTATGCCGTTCCTGTGTCCGGCTATTCGTGCCTTCCATTTGCGGACATCGGGCAGGAGATCGTGGCTCGCGCCGCGTCCCGCGAGACGTGTGGATGGTGATTTTTTATTTTTTCTGATCTTTCGATTCATCTCCTCCGAACTTTTCTTTTTCTCCGTTAGCGGACGCTCGCTCCCCGGGCGCTGCGGGTACGCGTTGCTGGGCGAAGGGGCGCTGGCCGCTGGGCGGACGCGCGCCCCCTCCCCGAGGGGTGGTGCCTCTCAGAGGCGATGGTACCAGTACCACTGGTGATGGTCTACTTCAACTGTGCTCGAGGGGAGTGTGCCTGTCGGAGGCGGGGTTGAGCTAGGGGTTGAGCGTGTCCAGCTCGTCTTTTCGCCGCCGCGCGGCGATGGGCGTAGGCGTACCTAGTATTCCCTCGTGTATAGGGTGATTTCAGGTCTGCTCCATCGTCTGCCGGCAGCGTGAGTTGCACGCGGCTCGTTCGAGCGGCCACTTTTTTGTTTGGCAGGTTCGAGGACAGGTCGGTGCTTCGGCCTTCGCGCCGTCGCGTAAGCGAACGCGTGCGCGCGACGCGCGTGCGTGCACGTGCAAGTGCAACAAACGAACGAACCACACGCCAAAGCCGTCCCTGTGCAAGTGCAACAAACGAACGACGACAGAAAGAAAGAAAGAAAGAAAACACACAACCCAAGGGAGGGATGGGAGAACATCCAGACAAGAATTCTCGTTTGTGTTCGTAAAATGGCGCCTCTAGCGAGAGTGTGTGTTTGCTCCTGCGGCGCCGAGGTGCTGCATGTGCCGCCGGAGCTCGCGCCGGCTGTCGACCAGTACGTGGAGCCGGTCCCGCGGTGGGCGTGTCCGCGCCGCTCTGGCGTGCTGACTTGGCTCGTGCTCCTGTCCATCCCTTCGGCCTCCTTCCTCTTCCTCATCGGGCCGCATCTGGCTGCGCGGGACGGGGTGCACCTCGTCGCCGCCGTGGCGCTCACCTACCTCGTCTCGACCA
>NW_005200672.1:0-1982 GCF_000372725.1 Emiliania huxleyi CCMP1516 | reverse complement strand
GAGTCGAGGGAGGGGAGGGGAGTCGAGGGAGCGAGGGCGCACCCTCTCCGAGCGAGACGGAGACCTGCGGGATGGCGGGCGCTGCGCCCAGCTGCGCGTTGAGGGCGGTGACCACCTTGCCCGCGTCCGTCCGGCTCGCGAAGCTGCTCGTCGGCGACGCCTCTGCCGCCGCCGCGCCGAGCAGGATCGGCGTGACTGGCGCCGGCTGGCCGCGCTCAGTCCGCCCGCGCTTGGGCGTGTCACCTGTGCGCGGAGGAAGAGGGTGGGCGCCGCGGAGAGCGGGCGCGGGGTGCGGCGGCGGAGGCCGCGCGCCGGCGAGGACCGACTTTAGCAGGTGCGCCGAGTCCTTGGTGAAGCTCGCCGCGCGAGGCGCCATCGGCTGCGTGCGCGCCTCGGGCAGAGGGCGCTTCTGCGCGGTCCCGCCGCTCCGCCCGGCCGGCTTCACCTTCTCGAGCACCTTCTCGAACTCGCCGAGCAGGTCGAAGGTCATCGGCTGCGACGCCTTTGCCGAGTTCATCTGCATCGTCTCCCACTTGTCGGCGAGCTGCTGCGCGGAGAGGTTGTACGAGACGCACAGCTTGGCGCAGTGCTGGATCAGCTTCGGGTCGCGCACGTCGGGCAGCTCCAACGCGACCTCGCGCTCGGTCACGACGCCCATGGTGGGCTGTGAGAGGCGCTGCGGGAGGGCTGAGCGTCGGCCCAACAGTCAGTCGACCTGCAGTTCTCCCGCGTTGGCATGAAAGAAATAACGCAGCCGCCCTCAGCGGAGCTGGGAATAGGACCGCCGCGAGCGGCGTGGCGTGGAGCGGTTGAGCATCCCTCCGGGGGCCCCTCTGCGCCGGGGAGGCGTTGTTGGAGGCTAGGACGCAAGCGTCCGTCGCCCTTTTTCAAACTCGGGGCCCACTCCGCTACGCTCCGACCCGAATTTGGAGGGCCTAAAAGTTTAAGGTGTTGCTGCGCAAAAGGGGGGAAGACGCTCCACGCACAAAAAGTATATGTATCAGGCCTCTCAGTTCACGAGGTGAACCGTGAACCCGGTTCATGAACTAGTTCGCGGTTCACGGTTAGTTCACGGTTCGTGGTTCACGGACTCGGGGCGGGTGCTAGTCGGTTCACGGTTCACGGTTCAGCTCGACGCTGCCCCGCCTGGTTCGTTCACGGTTCGCGGTTCGCCCTTTTGTCCTCCCTCGGTTCGGGTTCACGGTTCAGAGTTCACGGTCGGTTCGAGGGTGAACCACTGAACTAGTTCATGAACCAAGCTTATTTTCACACCTCTTACACACTGACACAGTTCGCGAACCACAGTTCGCGAACCACCACGGTGAACCGAGACCCAGAAATTCGAACCAGGCGGCGAAAGCCGGAACAAAGTGGCGCGAGTCCTCGAGGAGAGTTCGACGAGATGATGGGCTACCTGTGCCTCTGCCCGCCGGCCGTCTGTCGCCCCTCATGCTCGTCATCTCCAAGGTTCTCACCACCACCGCGCAGTTTGAGAAGCCCTTCACTGGCGCGTGGCCCAACATTGCCAAGGCGCAGGTGCAGTCGAAGCTGTTTGCTGAGACCATCGACGTCTTCGACCCGCTCAAGGCGTACCACGGTGAAGTTCTCCCCGTCTCGCAAGAAAGGTCGAGGAGCTCGGCGAGGTCGGCAAAGAGGCTCTCCGGCGGGCGCAGCTCGAGTTCCAGCGGCGGTACTGTGGCAATGAGACGGAGATCGTGGATGAGGACAAGACGACTGTCGAGCACATCGAGACGAGTGACCGCGAGCTGCTCGCATCACTGCTCGACATGCGCACCCTCAACTGCGTGCACCTCTCGAAGGAGCAGTACCAGAAGGCGTGCGCGCTACTCGAGGAGACCTACGTGAACTTTGGGCTCGCTCACGACTCTTACGAGGAGGAGAAGCGCCGCGCCGCTGCCGGCGACGACAGCACCTGCAAGGCGTGCACTGAGGATGAGGGGGCCGCCGCTGCTCTGGTTCCG
>NW_005200673.1:0-3725 GCF_000372725.1 Emiliania huxleyi CCMP1516 | reverse complement strand
ACCCTCTCGACCCGCAGGCGTCTCTGCTCTTGAGCTCCGCCATCTGCTGTCACATGGGGGCGACCCGGCTGCGGCTTGCGTTCCGCAGCGAGGCGGACAGCCGGACGTTTCTCCGACGCGTGAAGGCGGGTCTCGCCGCGCTCGTGGCGGAGCAGGGCGGGGGTGAGGGGCCGATGCCACCGGCGAGGGCTTCCACTCGAGCCGTGCGGGGAGAGGCGGAGCATGCCGCAACGCAGCTGGCCGCAGAGGTCTCATTAACGGCGGGCCGTCCGGGCGCGTGCGCTGGCGCGGGGGCAGCCGCGAGTCGCAGCGGCGCCAGCGGCGGGACCAACGGCGGGGCGGACGGCGGGGCAGCCGGCGGGACGGGAGGCGGGCCGAGCGGCGGCGGCCGGTGCGGCGATGCCTCTCGCCGAGTGCCGTTTGAGGCTGTCCACTCGCGACTTGGGCAGGTCCAGGCGGGCAGCGGTGCGACGACTGCGAGGGGGGTGCAGGCGCCAAAGCGGGAGGGGCAGGGCAGCGGCGCGCTCGCGAGGAAGAGCGCGTCGTTCGGCAAGTTGGACCTACTTGGCGGCAGCGATGCGCCGGGGCCTCACCTCACCGCCTCGCAGCTGGAGCGGCTGCAGAGCATGCGCGAGTCGATGCAGCGCATTCGAGCTTGTAGCTGACTACCAGCTTCAAGTGTGCGCGCGAGGGGGTGGCACACTCACACGTAGAGCCGAGCGACCATGTGCACAACAGATACGGTAATTTACCGGACGAGACCTCTATGTGTGTATTTTCGCACGGCCATGTGTGTGTGTATTCATTCGCGCCTTTGCGGGGCGCGCGCGGAAAAAGAAAGCTGAAAGGATTTAAAGGTCGTTAAAAAAGAAGCACTTGGAGCACTTGGAGTGCAGTCATTAACCTCACATCCAGGGCCGGGGAGCTAAGAAGCGCACCCAGCGGGCCGGATGATCGGGATCGGGTTACGGGCTAGAGAGCCCTAGCCCCGGGGGTGCGCGTTCGCAGGGCAAGGGCCTTAAAGTAAACACGGGTCTCCGAGGGTTGGTTCTGCGCTTTGGGTGTCCCCTAGCGCCTAGCGGCGGAACGCCCCCTCTACTCGGAGCTAGTAAACACCAGAAGCGACCCACATCAATTAAGATTTAAGTAGTTTAGCTCCCAACCCATATTTGACGGATCTTTAGCTTGGCTAGGAGCACTTGGAGCACTTGGAGTGCAGTTGGTACCTCACATCTGGCCGGGGACCTGGAATGGCTAATCTACGGCTGGTTTCTGCGCCCGAGTTTCGCTAGCGCATCGCCCGCCGAACGTCCCAGACTTTGACAACTATGACTATGACGTCGGCTCTCCCCTGGCCCGGAGCCCTGCTGCTCGGCGGTCTCGCGGCTTCGGCTGCGACGTCTGCGGCATCGGCGTGCCCGTGCGACGAGCTTCTTCTCTCCGGCCTCGACGCCGCCCTCGGTCACACCCCGGGCCAGGTCTACGACGGCTCTTATTCGCTCGCTGCCGACGCGGCCGCTGGAGAGCACCACGTGTACCTACGCGCATCGAATGGGATCTACATCTACTACGTGGAGCAGGAGCAGGTGTGGGTCATCGGTGCCAACGTTGGAAACGCTGCCGGCCTCGCCGTCAACGCGGAAGGTGGAGCCGACAGCGGCTGCCCGGCAGGGCTGCCTAGTGAGTGGGCTGTGCTGGGTGCGGTGGAGCCGTCGGTGAGCCTCGCCTGCCCGTCTTCGCCGCCCTTGCCGCCGCCGCCTCCACCGTTGCCTCCGCCACCCTTGCCACCACCACCACCGCCGCTACCGCCGCCATCCTTGCCGCCGCCCTTGCCGCCGCCGCCTCCACCGTTGCCTCCGCCACCCTTGCCACCACCACCACCGCCGCTACCGCCGCCATCCTTGCCGCCACCATCACCATCGCCGCTACCGCCGCCATCCTTGCCGCCACCATCACCACCGCCGCCAGGGCCGCCGCCCTTGCCGCCGTCGCTGTCACCGCCACAACCTCCACCGTCGCCACCGCCGCCGTCACCACCGCCGCAGTCCTCGGCACGTTTCGAGTCCTCGCCGCCACAGGGTGCCGCCGACAGTATGATTCTAGCGTGCGACGAGTGTGCAGAGTGCGACTGGGATGGCGACGACTCTAACGGGCGGTCGGGTCTAGGCGGGGATGGCCACGACGTGAAGGATTGCACGCAGACCTGCCTGGAAAAGGCCAGCTGCCAGTACGCTGCCCTCTCCAGCAGTGGCTACTGCCACACCTTCACTACCTGCGACGGCACCGGCGGCGGCAGCGGCTGGACTTTGTTCCGCAAGCCCGCTGCTCAATTTCCTGCATGGCTCCACCCGCCTTCCAATCCGCCGCCTTCATTCCCATCGCCACCATCGCCACCGCCGCACCCACCACTGCCACCTTTTCCTCCGGGCAGCGAGCTCGTCCGCACGGTGGCTGAGCTCCGCGCAGCAATTCGAGGCATCGCCAAGGAGATTGTGCTCTCGCCCGGCGAGTATCTGCTTGGTTCGCCTCTAGTGATCGAGCGATCGCTCAAGCTCCGTGCACTTATCCCAAGGACAGCGGTGCTCGACGGGAATAGCAGCACGACACCCATCTACATCAAGATGGTTGGCCTCGCCGATGAAATCGATGAGTCCACAGGTCAATGCAGAACGACAGGGGATTTCCATAAGTGCTGGGATGGTCTTGATCATTGCCCAACCAACCCGACAACAAATCCACAAGTCGAGAAGGTGAGCGTGGAAGGACTCGTTTTCACGTTTTTTCGAGACGACGCCGCAGGAATCGACCTCATCCTTGTGCATAATAGCCCGCGGGAGCGAGCTTATCCTCGCCCCCCCCATCACAGGAGCTCATCGCGGCCGGCCTCTACCGCGACCTCGCCATCGCCTGCTTTTCGGGGCTGCACCGTCAGGCGCGGCCAGCACTCGGCATCCACTCGCACTCTGCAAAGTCGCTCGATGTCAAGTCGCGCCATCACTCTCGGGTACGATAGGTGTCGCTCTCTCTGCTGGCGAAGGCGATTGGCGCAATCCAGCGGGCACAAGATTCTGTGTCGATCCGCCGCAGTCTGTCGTCAATGTTGTCCCGCAAGGCCCTGACTTCGGTTGAGGCCGAGTCATCACTAACGGAGGCCTCTTTGCCGGAGACTTCCGCGTCTGTTGTCGCGGCGTCTCGGGTCTAGGCTGCACACGACCTGGCAGCCAAATGGCAGGTGCAGGGACCGTGCAGAGTGGCGTGACATGTTACGACTGCAGAAGAGAAATCACTGTGAGAGTCGTGATTTCTTGTTGGTTAATAAAAACCTCTCTCTGCAGAAGATGTGCCAGGCCCTCATTGCTCGCCCCATCGAGACCCCCCCTTATTTCCCCCCCTGGTTTTGGTGTGTGTTTCCCTTACCAGCCGCGCGGTATTATTTTTATCAAATCGCCCGGATCCGAATGGCTCCTTTGTGGTGCTCCTTGAGCACTTGAGCACTGGATAGGTTCCGCATGGTACGTGACTCCATGCTCGACCCCAGCTCCGCCCTCGGCCGCTTCGCCGGCCGCCTGACGGGCTACGCCTTGCTTGCCACCGCTTACCTTGACGCGCATGCCCCGCCACGCTTCGCATCATACGCGCTGAGCACGGCGTCCAGCCGCGGCGATGGCCCTCTGCAGCACCTGGATGGTGGAGCGACGCAGCGGTTCGCTACCTCAGCTGGTAGT
>NW_005200674.1:5158-7129 GCF_000372725.1 Emiliania huxleyi CCMP1516 | reverse complement strand
AGCGCCGCAGCGGGCCGCATCGGCTCGAGAGAGAGAGAGAGAGAGAGAGAGAGAGAGAGAGAGAGAGAGAGAGAGAGAGAGAGAGAGAGAGAGAGAGAGAGAGAGAGAGAGAGAGAGAGAGAGAGAGAGAGAGAGAGAGAGAGAGAGAGAGAGAGAGAGAGAGAGAGAGAGAGAGAGAGAGAGAGAGAGAGAGAGAGACTCTCAAGGCAGAGCTTGCAAGCGTAAGAAGAAAGAAGAAAAAGAGAAAAAACTCTGACATTTTACGAACTCCTTGGCGACGCGCGCGCCGCGTCGCCAAGGCTCAGCGACCTCGGTCGTACAATCGGCCGGCGGCGCGGGTTTTCGGCGAGTTTCCCGAATGGTTGGGTAGTAGGGCTAAAAAATAAAAAAAAACCCAAGAGAGGGGTTGGAGGGCGGGAGAATCCAAAAAAGCCGTCCAAAAAGCCACAAAAACCCAGCGAGCCTCCCGTTACGCGATTGCCGCGAAGCGCAGCATGATGCGTGGCCAGCTTGGGAGGCTGCCGCCGCTGTCAGAGGCGGCCGCCACTGCGAGGTCTCGAGGGCCGACCGGCCGGGCGAGCATCCGCGCTGCCGACGACGTGCTCGAGGCTGACCTTCAGAGCGACGAGATTCTCGCATGCTTTGAGGAGGCGCTCGGCGAACGGCAGCCAGAGATGGGAACGGATGCTGCAGCAGGGCGAGAGGCGAACGCCGAGAGTGCGGAGGCCGCACCGCGACTCGAGGCTGCAGCAGAGCAGCAGCGGGAACATTCCCTGCTTGCACCGACCGCGGGGCGCGGCGTTGAGCCGGAAAACCCAAGAGAGGGGTTGGAGGGCGGGAGAATAAACCCAAGAGGGGTGTGGGAGGGCGTGACCCCCCAAAAGCCGTAAAAAAGCCACAAAAACCCGGCGAGCCATCATGATGCGCGGCCAGCGTGGGAGGATGCCGCCGCTGTCAGAGGCAGTGCGCCGCTGCCAGCCAGGTCTCGAGGGCGGGCCGTGCTGCGGGCGAGCATCTCTGCTTCCGTTGACGAACTCGAGACTGGCCTTCTGAGCAACGATATTCTCGCGTGCTTTGAGGAGGCGCTCGGCGATCGGCTGCCAGAGATGGGCACGGATGCTGCATCCTGCATGCAGCCGGGCGAGATAGGCGAACGCCGAGAGTGCGGAGGCCGCGCGGCGAGGAGTGGAGGTTGCAGCAGAGCAGCAGCGGGAACACTCGCTGCTCGCACCGACTGCGGGGCGCGGCGTTGAGCCGGTGCTGACACTGTTGCGTGGAAACCAAACCGGAAAAAGAAAGAAGGAAAGAAAGAAAGAAAACACGCAACCCAAGGGAGGGATGGGAGGACGGCACGCCGCCACCACACAGGGATTTTAAGGAGAGGTGTGTGATGCGCTGGCCTGTTCCTTTTTACCCATCTCACAGTAGAGAGGTGTCCGTTTTTATTTATTTATTTATCGCTAGCCGTCGCCCACCCTAGGGAGTCTGCCTCTTCCTATCTCTCTTCGCAGTCTCTCGCCAATTCTCGCTGCAACCTTCATGCCACCTCGCGGTCGTCCCACTCTCGTCGTTCTCTCCCTTGTCATTTCCTCCTCTGTCGCGTCGTTCTCTTCTGCCTCGTCCTGCGACGCGGAGGCTCGAAATTCTTGTTTCCTGCCCGCTGACAACAATATTGAGCCCGCTGCTTCCGAGCTTCTTGGAGATGCTCTCCGCCGCTCCTCCTCCAAAGGCCCTGCTCCTCGCCGGTGCGGCCGCGGCGGTCGCCGCGCTGGTCTACCTGCGCCGCCGCCGCGCTTTGCCTCCCGCCCGGCGCGCGCGCATCGCCGTGGTGGGCTGCGGCGGCTGGGCTCAAGGTTGGCACCTCCCAAACATCTCGAACCGCCCCGACGCGCAGCTGGTCGCGCTGGTGGATCCGGCCGACGATCCAGGCGCCGGCGGCTGCCTGCACGGGCGCGTGGAGTCGATGAGCGA
>NW_005200674.1:0-1755 GCF_000372725.1 Emiliania huxleyi CCMP1516 | reverse complement strand
CGCTCGCCGCGACCATCCACCGTGCAAGGGGCAGGTCGAGGCGTGTAGAGAGCATTCGTGCCACACGCACGCCCTCTCGCACGCACAGGTCACGCGTGGGTGGGTCCCGTCGCCCGCATCTGCACGGTGGTGGATGAGGGCGGGAGACATGTCTGAGACACGTCCGAGACATGTCCGAGACATGGTGGTGGATGATAGGACGGGGCTTGCGTGCGACGCGTCGGCCAAGGCGCTCGAGCGCCACTCGCGCGACGCTTTCGCCTTCGCCTCGCTAAGCAGCAGATGCGCTGACCAGCTCTTGTTTACCGCGCGTTTTGAGCCGCTGCTGCGCAAGACGCGCGCCTTGCTGCCGGCAGGGCTGGCGGAGGAGCCCGAGCGCCTCTTCCGCTGGGCCGACGCGCTGTCGTTCGAGGCGGACGCGTGAGCGCGGGGCCTCGTGACGGGGTTGCCTAGGGCTGGTCACTACCCTCGGGCTGGTCGAAGAAGGCGCCTTCCAGCGCTCCACAGGAAGATCTAGTGCGAGAAACTCTGGTGCGCTGCGGGGCGAAACGCACATGCGACATGGCATGCTCGAGAGCGGGACGGTCGCCCAAAATAATACATGTACCTGCAAAAAAAAGTAATATATCTTTACTTCCAAAACCCGGACGTGCCTCCACCGGCACGCCGCTTCCGACAGGGTGATGGAAGGTTCGACGCACCCCCGGACTGGGAAGAGAGGTCCCAGGAAACAAAGGCCTGGGCACTCCGCCCCGCCCCCACTTGCCCTGACTGCACAGGATAGCGTGCCCCGACAAACGGCGACACATAGCGGGGGACACTGCGCCGGGGGGTATGCCTAACTTTGGTGCTTTGTGTGGGTCGCGTTCCCTTGGTAGCTGTGTGGTTGAAGCCCTCGTGCCGCTGGCTTGCCCCTTCCAGCGGCTGGCCCCTCGAGACTGTCGGTGCTTGGCGGGAGGAGGGGGAGAGGGAGGCCCGGTGGGAGGAGAGGGAGAGGGAGGCCCGGTGGGAGGGGAGGGAGAGGGAGGCCATCTTGGGCTCTTCTCCTCCCCCCTCCCTGGGCTCTTCTCCTCTCCCCACCCTGGGCTCTTCTCCCCTCCTCCCTGGTACTCTCGGCCTGATTACCGGAGCGACTGCCGGAGCAGACGCTGGGGGGACACTCGCGCCCGGAGGCGGTACGCACGACCCGGAGGCGTGGGGATGGGGGGGGGCCGCGCCGCCGCCGCCGTGCCGCCTTCTCCCGCTTTGACCTCCCCCAGCTGCTTCTCCTCAAATCAACCTGTGAGCTTGCGAGGCGGCGGGGGTGGGAGTGCTCTCGGGCGGCGTGTGCGAGCGCGCGCGGCGCGAGATCTCTTTCGCGAGGGCACGGTGGGTCGGGTGAGTATCTCGCGCGCTCGCACTATTTCACGTTATATCAAGCACTGCCTTTGATGCCTTTGCAAGAACCGCCAGCGGCGGTGGTCGAACCGGTTCGCGGTTCGAGCCGGGACCTTTTGGCTCCCGGTTCGGAACTCGCTTGGAGGGTTGCTTCGCTCTCGCGGAGCGAGCGCGGGCGCGTGGGTGCGTGTGCGCGTGCGCTGCTGCAAGGCGAGGCGAGGCGAGGCGCGGGGCGGCGCGGCGCGGCGAGGCGGGCGGCGGCGGCGCGCGGTCGTTCTTTTTGCCCGGGTGAGGCGTGGCTTGCGCGCCGCGTGGTGATGACGCAGCACGCTGAAAAGTCCTTGGTGAGCCACCGCGGTGGCAGCGAGCCAAAGCAAC
>NW_005200675.1:3939-5906 GCF_000372725.1 Emiliania huxleyi CCMP1516 | reverse complement strand
GGGGAGAGGCTCCGCATCTAGGGCCAGTGTGTGTGTGTGCCATCTCACTGAGGCGGGCATATGGGGAGAGGTGGGGAGAGGCTCCGCATCTAGTGGCCGCCCGCCTCAGCAGGTGGTCCGGCCGGAAGGAGGTCCACCCTGCGCCAGTCACGCTGCTGATGGTGGCGTAGTTGAGCCTCACCACGTCCTCTCGCTCGTAGTAGCCGCCCGGGTTGGCGCTGTCGGAGGGAAGGGCGCGCCCGAGGCCGCGCCACGCGGTCTCGTCGCTGCGAGAGCCTGCGAGCGCGACGTGACGCTCAACACGTGAAGACGCGTCGGAGGCGCGAGAGATGGCTTTGGTGGCGGTGCCGTGGCTCAGGCGCGGTGTGCGGTCGCCACGGAGTGGTGTTGCAAGCAGCCGTGAGCGGTGCGGATCGTCTCTCTTTACGAGCGGGGCGGCCAGGAGGCACCGTTGCGGAGCATTGCCGCGATGATCGAGGTCGTGAGTGAAGAGCCGCTGCGGCTCATGCCCATCACGATGATCTGGGAGCGAGCCCGTTGGCGGCCCTCGGGGCCTCGACATCGGAGTGTCGATGCCATAACCCGCTCGCTCCAACACTCGGAATTGTCTGCCAGGTGTGCTGGCTCCTTCACGGCCAGCACGGGTACAAAGAGGGGTACCCGGCCGGAGAATCCCCAGGCTGCGGAAACGTAGTGTCGCTCAAGACACAAACAAGAGGTGCGATACTGCGGGGGAGTGTAAGGTGCCTATATGGGCCCCCGGAATGTGTCTCAACAGAGGGTGCTGGCTCCTTCACAGCCATCTTGTAGGTGCCTATATGGGCTTCCACTACCTCCGTTTCGGCCTGCCTGGCTGCGGCGGCCGTCACTCCCCGACAAATCCGTCGCTTTTCCGTCACTTGGAAGCCGGGAAAGTTCGCGCAGCTGACGGCTTCCAAATGACGGTCTTTGGAAACTTCCAAGCAGCAGTCGCTTCGAAGTGACAGTATCGTCATCATCTGTCTCGCGTCCACCCATACCGCGTTGGTGTCCAGTCCGAGCCTGACTGTTGTTCATCTTTCTACATACATACATTCCAGTCAGTATCGGACCTTCGACATGGTACCTCCGGTGAGATAGTGGCTGCCTGTTCGAGACTTGCTGCAGTGATACCAGTCTTATTGAGCTTCTTTGGAGGTGAGTGTCGATTTATATGCAAAAATGTGTGTTAGAGAGCGTTAATATGTGGCAAAATTTTCTTCGCCACCGGCGGGGCCGCTCGCCGCGGGGCTAGAGAGTGACTGCTGCGCCTCTCGTTGCGCTGACTTCCTTAGCCTCAGGACCCTCCTGGGGACCAAGGTAAGGTAAGGTAAGGTAAACTTCTCCACACACACGAGGTGGTGGGGCAAGGGGGGGCAACCCTCGCGTCTCCACGTCTGACGACAGGAGCCCCACGGCATTCAAAGTGCAAGGCCCAGTGCGCGTGGGTGAGCGGTGTGTGTGTGTGTGTGTGTGTGTGTGTGTGTGTGTGTGTGTGTGTGTGTGTGTGTGTGTGTGTGTGTGTGTCACGTCACTGCATCCTCCGCCGGTTCCTCCCGTCGCCTCTTCTTTGTTCGAATGTTTTTCAATCCATCCTTCACGAAGCCCTCCCATGTAGCTAGCGTTCTTGGCGAATGTCTCGAAATGGCCAGCAGGCGCTGTCTGCTCGCGGTCTGTGCGGGCCGCTCGTCCTCCTCGCCCTTCTTTCGTCCTCCCGTCCCTCCCCTCCACCATGGCCTTCTCGGCACTTCTTTCTCCATCCGCCTCGCCCTGCCTTTTCGCATCGTGCCGTTCGCCCTCCATTCGGTGACCTCCATGGCTGTCCGCCCCTTTTTGGGTGGCGCTCTCGATACGGTTGCGTCAACCTCGACGTCGCTGTCGCCCTCCCCGTCCCCGCCGGCGTCCGTGCCTCGGTTCGCGTCATCGGTAGCGTCTCCGTTGTTCCCTCG
>NW_005200675.1:0-1759 GCF_000372725.1 Emiliania huxleyi CCMP1516 | reverse complement strand
GCCCAGTGGAAAGGGGCAGCAGAAAGGGGCAGTGGGGCGGCGGCAGGGAGCGGCGAGGAGGGGGAGCGGGAGAGAGGAGGGCTCTGACGGCGGCTCGCTGAACGAGGGGAGGGGGCGGGAGCGGCTGGGAGATTGCCCGGGAGCCCAAGGCCAAGCGCAGGGGCTGAGTCGCCGGCCAGGGGCGGGCAGCGTTCGCAGCGGCCGGCCCTCGCCTGGCGACTCCGGTCTTGAACGGCTGCTCCATGTAGGGCAGGAAGCGCGAGACGCCCTCGGGCGCGAAGCCGAGGCATCCTCCCGCCCGCAGCACCTCGATCACCGTGCGGAACACCTCCAGATTCCGGTCCTTTGCCTGGTCGCCGTGCTCGCGCTGCCGGTAGATTGGGACGGCGCCGGAGTTGCGGATAAGGGTTCCCATGATGGGCACCTTCCAGAGCGTGTCCTTTGCGCAGAAGCGCACCATCCGTGGCGTCGCCTTGATGAGGCAGAGCGGGTCGGCCAGCCCGTTGCCGTGGTTGAAGCAGAGCAGCGTCGGCTCGCCGGCCGCCGGAAAGTCCTCGACGCCATGGCACTCTGTCGTGGCGTAGAAGACGAAGCCGGTGGCGCGAAAGATGAGTCGAATGACCGAGTAGAGCAGCGTCGTAGAGTCGCCAGCGTCTTCTGTCCGGCACGACACGTCTGCGCTCCCGTCCGACGCCGCCGAACCGCGAAGAGAGCTCATCGGGCTTCTGGAAAAAGAATTCTTAAGAACAAGCCTCTCTCACAGCACACTGGCACGACAAGGGCGCAGACTGGCGCGGACTGGCACACACACAGGCTCACCACCGGAGCCGCCTAAGCGACTCCGTTAAGAACGGCAATGCACTCCGCACCATGCACAATGCCGCTCTCCCCGCACGCTAGCTCGTTCACCGTCTGCCACGCCACGGCGGTGTGGAGGACGACAGACAAGCGCTGCATCTGCAGCCCGTGCCAGTTCTTGGTGGTCCATGTGACCTCGTCCAGGTGCTGAGCGTGCGAAAGTTTGTTGCTCAGCTGGTTCGCCGCCTCCCTCAGGGTGCTGCGAACCTCCTTTCCAAAGCCTCCGAAAGCCTCAAAATCAAACAAACGTAGATCGCAATCCTGCTGCCGCGCAAAGGGGTAATCGCCAGGCTGCTCCTTGAGCTTTCCCTTGGGGGCGTCCTCCTCCTCCCCCTCCACCCCCTCCTCCTCGGCCTCCTCCTCCTCCCCCGCCACCGCCGCTGCCGTCGCTTCCGACGGAGACCACTTGCCGCGCCCTTTGACCAACTTGAGCAGCCCGGTCTCCGTGTTGCCAAAGCGCACATAGGCCCCCTTCCAGCCGAGCCGAATTTCACCCTCTCCATCCTTGCCCTTGCTGTTGCTCGCGAGCGAACTCGTAAGCTTCAGATCGGCAACAAGGCGCCTGTGCCCCCTGCCGATGTTTGCCGCCGCCACGTCAGGTTGTTTTGGATTACTGTAACTGAGGTGTGCAGTCGGCTCCATCTCGATGATCATGCCCCACGCCGAGCGGAGGCATTTGACCAAACGTTTGAGTAGAAATTTGTGTCTTGTAGCATGCTTTGACCGAGGGTTAACCATCGCGGCGTCGCCAAGGACGTCGTGTAGCTGGCCGCTGGGTGCCCTCTTGCCTGCCTCCACCGCCTGGCAGGCGACATCAAGGGGGAGCCCAAGGCGGCGCTGGACGGTGACGCGCATCGCCCAGGACTCCATCTTCATATCATCACGCATGGGGATGGCGTTA
>NW_005200676.1:0-3733 GCF_000372725.1 Emiliania huxleyi CCMP1516 | reverse complement strand
ACGAGGCTACTGGATGCCGCGGGGGTGACACGGACAGGCAAAAATAACGATATATAACGAAACCAGAGTGCACAGAGACAGAGCCTCGGTTTTACCCATCTCCTAGAAGGGGTGTCCGTTTGTATTTTCGGCTGAGTGCTGAGATCTGAGTGAACCTGTGCGACAACCTTGATCCTTCTACCTTGCGAGAGAGAGAGATGCAGATCTCTTTTTGAAATCTCTCTCTATCTCTTTCTTCTTGAGAACCTGAGAGAGGTTTTCTTCAAGTCTCGTTGATGCGAGGCGGAGAACTCCTCCCTGCCTTCGGGCCCCTTCTCGCCTTCGGGCACCACGCACTCTCACACGCCAATACACGCGCGGCCGGCGCCCCTCATGCCCTTCTCCACGCACACCGCGTGAAAACTGCGCGTACGTCCCCGCGCGCACGCAAACACACGCGTAGCGCCCAGAAGCCTGTGTCATGTGCGTCTGCCCTGTGCTGGCGCCCCATGGCCGTCCCGCGCCGCCCGCACCAGCCACGCGCCCCTCGCACCACCAGAGCAAGCCGCATATCCACTCACGCCGCGACGCGCGCGCCGCAGCACACCTCACCAGCACTACCTCGCCTTTTTGCGCCATGTGCAGGCTCTGCACACTGCTTCTGGCATCTCACAAGCGGCTGTACCAGGACGCGCCGCGAGTACGACGCAGATTCTGCACCACGCAAGGCGCGCACGCACGCACGCACCCGCACGCGCGCTCATCCGCTCAGTCTTCTGCACAGCCTGTCAGCCTGCCTGCACACACAGCATACAGCACCATCAGCCCGCGTGCTCCGCACTGCGCCCCTGCCGCCTCGCGCCTGTCTGCACTGCACGGGGCGCGCGCGTGGCACGCTGCGCGCACGCACGCCCGCACGAGCGCGCGCGCGCGCTCAACCGCTCTCTGCTGCACAGACCGCCAGCCTGCCTGCACACACAGCATACAGCTATGGGCACGCATACGCCTAACGACGCAGCCCGCACCCCACAACAATAGCCTGCCTCACGCCTCACCACGCCGTCCCGCGCCCACACCGCTAGCAGCCCGATCAGAGAAACTGCAGCGCGCGCCTCTGCCCACGCCTGCAGTTTCTCTGCATTCTGAGACCTTCTCAATCCACCCCGCAGCCGCGCCTCCCCGGGCACACTCACACCGCAGCAATGAAGATGTAGTCGGAGTATGGGATATCGACCGAGCCCGCGCCTGCCGCACGCAGTTCCGTTTCTTTTTACTGCCATACGCATAAAAAGAAAAACACGACGGCGAAAATTTCTTTTCTCCTGTTAAACCGCTATGTGCATAGTGCAACAATACGGTAAGCTCGTGCGCATGTACTGCGAGATAGCTAGCCCATAAAATCTTGTCAAAACAAAACACTCCCCTGGAGAAAACGAATCCTGGCATACGCATAGTGTGTGTAGCACCGCCGCCAATGACTGCCGGGGCGTCACACTGACAGCGAGAGCGCATGTACTGCGACATCGCTAGCCCGTAGAAATTGTTAAAAAAGAACACCCTTAAAAACGTCAAACGAAAAATGGCATAGTGTGTGTAGCACCGCTGCCAATGTCTGCCGGGGCGTCACACTGACAGCGAGAAGGAACTCACCAGTCCGATAAGGATCAACTGGAAAGCTGAACCCTGGGCTTAGACAGAACGGGCGTGGCAGGCTCCAGGGGAGACCACGCTCTACCCGGGGCGCTAAGGAGGGAAATCGAAGCTGTCGGGCGTCCAGCGAAAAAACTCGCGAGGACACACCGCCAATCCCCCCTCCCCGAGGACCGAACCTAGGCACGTAGAGCACGGGTCATCTCGGAGAGAGAAAGGGGAGGGAAGAGGGGGGGGATAAGGGAGCCGAGATACGCGGGAGTACCCTGGGAGTGAGAGCTCTCATTCATGGTCGTGAGACCAGGGGAAGCCACCATGGGGAACGGGCACCCAAGGCACTAACTTCATCACTCATTCACCCCGCGCGATCTAGCAAACCCTGGTGCAGTCGGTCTTCGGATCAGCGGCCAGTTTCCCATTAGGGCAGGGAACCCCCGGCGACGCAAGTGTGGCCTACGGTAGCCACAGCTAGTACGCGATTCAGGGGCTGGGGGGAGTGGGGCGCCCGCGCCAAGGGGGAGAGAATGGAGGGGGGAGAATATGCGTGCTCGTTTTTCTTCTAAAGCAATTCTTTTTTCTTGAGAACCTGAGAAGCTGCCGAGCCCAAATCACAGTGACAGTCGTGATTTCTTGTTGGTTTTCAAAAATCTCTCTGTCTTTATGTGTAAAGACTGAGTGCAGAAGATCCGACAGTGGAGTTTATTTTAGCCGCGCCCGAGGGCGAGGCTCACGGCCGAGCACCCTGCACCGCACCCCCTCCCCGACGACGCCCGAGACCCTAGCCGAGACCCCGCAGATGCCGGTCAGCGCTGAAGCTGGCACCGCAAACCGTTTTAAGAACAGTCCCTCCTATTCAAAGAAAGAAAAATAACTCGAAGAACGGCGCCTGGAGTGGTTTGCGAGGAAAGCGTGATAAGGAGGCCTTGATCCCTTGATCACGCTCTGCTGCTGCTGCTGCTGCTGCTGTTACCTCCAGTCCCACTCCACTGTCGGCAATACTCGCCATGTCCGAGCGCACGTCGATTCCTGACGAGAAAACCCTTGAGCGGCTCCGCTCCGACTACGGCCAAGCCAAGCCGCGCGTCGCACCGCTGGTCGCGCTGCGGCCGGAAGAGCCACACTCTGAGCCGGGATGCGTCACGAAGGCGCACCGCTATTTTTGCGGCTCGGTGAAGGCCACCAGCTACACGATGCTGGCGCTTCTTTCGTTTGCGGCACTGTTCTGGATTCCGATGATCTGGTACGTTATTATTCCGGCAGTGCTCGACATGCTCGTCGGCGCAACGAGCATCAACATCCATAACGCGACGATGAGCGCTCCAACCGAGACCAGCATGAGGGTCTCCGCCGTCGTTGAGATCAACAACGCCGGCGCGCCGCCCATTCCCCGCCGCCGCCCATTCCCTTGCCTCACCTCCGGCCCGGTGTTAGGTCCCTTCGGGTGCGACGTCGACGCCTTCAACGCCACCGTCCATGGCCCGCCAGAGGAGGGCGCGCCCAGCGGCCGGACGATCGGCTGGATGGTGGTCCCGCCATTCACGCTCAAGGGCAACGGCCCGGGCGTCATCAATCCGTCTACAGTGATGCACGTGACCGACGCCGCGGCCTTCAACAGGGCGCGCTGCACTTCCCGCCCCCGCCCCCAGCGAGGAGCCTTCTCACCCCTCCTAGTGCCTCTGACCGCCCGCCTCGCCCACTCAGATGGCGAAGCGTATGCTCAACGGTGACGCTGTGCCGTGGAGAATGACCGGCGAGAGCACCGTCTGGTCGATGGGGATCCCCTTCCCGCTCTCCATCGACAAGGAGACCACCTTCCCACCGATTCAGCTGACCAACTACGCCACGAGCAACCTCGAGATGTCGCACGGCAACACGACGACCAACCAGCTCGTGATTGACGCGGACGTGAGCTTTTACTCCGCATCGCCCATGCGTCTCGAGGGATTCGGCCTCCTCAAGGCAGAGCTCTACTACGACGTGTCCGGCAACAACCCCGACCTCAGCCCAGCGGAACGTCTCAAGCTCGCCGGGCCTCCGCTTCGGGCAGGACACGTCAAGATGGGCGAGTGCCACATGTACGACTACACCGTGGTTCAGGGGATGG
>NW_005200677.1:0-3736 GCF_000372725.1 Emiliania huxleyi CCMP1516 | reverse complement strand
GCGCGGGCGCGGGGGTGGAGGGTGCGCATGAGGCGGAGATGATGGAGGCGCTCGCCGCGTGCGGCGATTGAGCGCCTCTCTCTCTCTCCGGCTGCGCGCCTGACCGGTGCAGCCTCCGAGTCGGCGTCTAGCGCGCGCGATAAGGTTTTTGCTCGCCTTCCCTGGACCCCGTGTTGCGTGACTGTCTCTCTGCGATTTCGGGCCCGGGGTTGTGCGTTTATGTGAACAGACCAGCGCATAGCGCCATAGGACGTATTTCTTGTCAATAATTTTCCTAGTAATTTTCTTGTCAATAAACAAGCAAGGCTGTGAAGAGTTTGTGGTTTGGGTCCGGGGTTGTGTTTTTGTGTGAAGAGTTTAGACAGCAACTTGAGAGCACTTGAGCACTGATCACCGCCGATGAGCCCGCCCAGGCTGCGCCATGGCGCCCCGGCGGCTGCACCTACATCGCCCAGGACCCGTGCGCGCGCCCTACACGCGCACACGCCCCAGCTGAGCGACAAGACCCTAGGAGAGCCTCTCGCGTAGCCACTCCCCGTTCCATCACACCCATCTCTCCACCCTGGCCCGCCGCAGGCACCTCCACTTTGCTTATGGAGGCACCGCTGACTTTCGTGGCCGCAACGGGTGAGACTGCTCGAGCCGCCTCGCACACACCGACTAGTACTCGCACACTCCGCCTTGCTCCGTGCGCGCAGGGAGTACTACTCCTTCTTCTCAGCGCCGCGTGTGGCAGTCAACGTGCGCACGCAGGACGCCACGTTCCGGCTGCACAACCTGCACGACCAAGGTGGCACCCTCGTCGTTGATGGCTCCTTCATCACCGAGGCGGGGACCTCTCCTGCGGATGCGCCCGCCCACCCTCCAGGACCGCCACCCAACCCGTTCCGACATCTATAGGTGCACCTTGTAGCACGCGTGGGTGACGGGCCACGAGAGCCCTGGAAGAGCCCAGCTGGCATGTTCTATCGCCCGGGTGGCGGGCTGTCTGCATACAGACGTCTCGTCGCCATGGCTGACGCACGACTGGTCCGACGTGCGGTGGGAGTTTGACCTCAGACAGGCCGTCGGTGTCGGCGGGCTGACGGCGGCCGCCGGAATCGCGATTCGCTCTGCCAGCTGCCAGCAGCCTCGTGTCGCGGCTCTCACAGGTGCAGCTGCCAGCAGCCTCGTGTCGCGGCTCTCAGCGGTGGTGATTGGTCTTTGCGCCGTCGCTCGACGGCGTCACCACCCATCCGATCTGCGCAGCTCCTGCAGCTCCTGCAGCTCCTGCTGTCAGTCTTCTACTCTCACTCGCCGCGCGCGGATTGTGCGCCGCACCAGCAGGACACATGCTCATGCAAACAGTGCGAGAACTTGGTTGCGCCGCTTAGTGGCGGCGCTGCTTTAGAGGAAGCGGCAGCGTGGGAAGCACAGCAGATGGAGGCGGCGCGGCATGCCAAGGAGCTGCAATCGCAGTACTGGGGGCGGCAGCGCCAGCAACGAGCAAGGAGAGACTGGCGGAGGTTGAGCGGCTGCAGCAAGGGCCAAGGGCAAGAAAAAGGAATGTGGGCGTGGGCGATACGGGCGCCGCTAGGCTCAACGAGGAGATGCTGTGCAGTTAGAGAGCTCGTAGCGAGCTCGATTTTGGATGAGAATTTAGATGAGAAATCCCTCAATTTTGAGAAAAAACGCCAAAAAATCGGCGCCTGCGGCGGGCCAGCCTCCGGCGGCGCCTGCGGCGGGCCGCTGGGGCTTCCTCCCCAGACCCCGTTTACACCCGAGCTATGCCCCACGACCTGAGCCGGAGCCCCCGCGCCACGCTCGCTGGCGCAACAGAAGGACGCCGACTGATGTGTGTGCTGCACGTCCTTCCTACGCTCCTCGGCCTCACTGCCGGCCCCGCCACGCCGAGCCGCCGAGCGGACATCGATTCGCTCGCTGCGCGTGCCGCGGCGGCGATGCGCGACGGGTTTGCGCACGTCGAGCAAGGCTGGCTCGCAGGCGACGCACTCGTCGAGGCGCGCGAAACCATGGTGCACGTGCTCGCCGACATACCTCAGGCGGGCGACGACCTGGATTCGATCCAGACCGATCTGCTCGAGCCAGCGTTTCGCGCCAGCGTTTCGCGAGACGGGGAGCCTCGTCATCGACGCCTGGTACTACAACAAGGTCCCTGGCGTGAGCAACTGGATGACTCCTTTTGAGGAGGGCGCGGCGGGAGGGCGGGTGCGCATCCCGTCGCACCTCATCCTTCACGCCGGGTTCGCCATGCCGCTGGCTGTCGCACCTGCGCAGCGGGCTGCGGGGAAGAAGAAGAAGAAGGCCTGGGGGCTCCCTGAGGCCAAGGCGGAGGCGGTGGCTAAGGGTGCGGTGGTGGCGTCGGCACAGGTGCGGGCGGGGTGCGTAGAGGAGTTGTCACGCCGCGACGAGTAGAGACCTATACATGTGTCTTGAGCGTAAATCGACCGCCCCCTCGCAGCGTGGGGCTACGGCGCCGGCGCGCCTGGGTCTCCGCTCGCCGCGACGCGACACTGGAGACGCCGCCGCCGACGACCGTCGCCGCTTGCGACTCGCGTCGGGCCACGGGTAGTGAGCACCTTCCAGCCGGGAAGGAGGGATGAGAGCGGCCACGTGGCTCGGTTGTGCTACTGTGTGCCTTGTGTGCCGCCCTCGGCGTTTCACAATGCAGGGTTATCAGCCGCGGTCCGTGCGAGCGACGCGCTGGCACAACCCGCTCGCACGCCCGCAGCGGCACACGCGCGGCGCCGCTGTGGGAAACCTGGCTTCTTCTGGGGCTAGCTGAAGCTACGAGCAACACCTCTGCCAACTCCCGGCGTTCCCCGACGCGCAGCACGCCCACGGCAGCTCACCGCGCACCCGGGAAGGGGGGCGCTGTCGTCTTGGGGCCCAGCTGCGCGAAAAACACATCAGATAGAGTCTAGCCGCCTCGAGAGAGGTTGCCCTGCTTAGTGGGGCGGAACCCCGCGAACAGGTGCACCAGGGTTCTCTTCCCTGGGGCCGTAGGTCTCGGACTAGCACACAGTCCGACCCTGTCCTTAGCTAGCGTGTGTTTCGTTAGCTAATAAAAAACCTCGGACATTTTACCAACTCCTTGGCGACGTGCGCGTCGCGTCGCCAAGGCTCTGCGACCTCGGTCGTACAATCGGCGACCTCGGTCGCACAACCGGCCGGATGCGCGGGTTTTCAGCCAGGTTCCCGCGCACCGGCCACAAACTCGACTCGCACAGCAAAAAAACCCGGTGCTCGCGCGCTGCTCCCACGCTTGACCACACACTCGCTGCACTGCTCAAAGCCAACCCTACCTCACTGGCCGCCTCCAACACTGTCCCGCGCGTCTCGCGCCCCAACTGACAACTCATCTCCCGCGCACCGGCCACGAACTCGACTCGCACAGCAAAAAAATCCGGTGCTCGCGCGCCCCGCTCCCACGCTTGACTACACACTCGCTGCACTGCTCAAAGCCAACCCTACCTCACTGGCCGCCTTCGACACTGTCCCGCGCGTCTCGCGCCCCAACTGACAACTCATCATTGTCCCTCGGACACCACTCTCCAGCCGCGCTACCTTCGCCCACCTACCGCTCTCGCATGACATCTCGACAATCCTCATATCTCCACAGTTCTCATTATTTGTTCCTGACTAGCGATGTGTTGTATATAGTTCCTCTTGTGTAAGTAAAAACCGATCCCGCCCAAGGGGCGTCTACTTGGGTTTGTCCTCCACACATCGCGGA
>NW_005200678.1:5617-7338 GCF_000372725.1 Emiliania huxleyi CCMP1516 | reverse complement strand
TCGCTACGTCCTCCGCCGCCGCGTCGGCGGCCGGCGCAAGCGCGCCGCCCTCTCCTCCCGCCGCCGCCTCTGGCGCCGCCCGACCCGCAGCTGTGGCGTCAGCGGCGCAAACGGCGGCGGCGGAAGGGGCGGCGGCAGGAACCGCGGCAGCGGGCGGCGCGGTGGCGGCGCTGGTTGGCGGCTCCTCCTCCTTAACTGCCGCGGGCGGCGGCGGCGCGGCGGGCGGCGCGGCGGGCGGCGCGGCGGGCGGCGCGGCGGGCGGAGAGGGGGCGGCGGGCGGCGCCCCAATCGAGATAGTCCTCGTGACGCCGTCGCGCGAGATCTTGCGGATCTGAAAGACGAACGTGTCGGCGACGTACACCGCGCCTGGTCATTGAGATTAATAAATTAAATAGACTATATTAATTATTTGTATTTAATTTATACTGACGTACACCGCGCCTGGTCATTGAGCAGTACGCACGGATGCGCTAGAGCGGCGACGGGAGCCGGCCGTGCCGGCGGCGTGCAACTGTACCCTTTGGCGACGGCTCTGCGACGATGGAGTGAGGCCACGAAAAGGAGGCCGCCTGTCAGCAGCGAGCAACCGATCAACGCGTAATCAAGACACTGTACTGTACTGTACTATACTACACGCCTGGCCCTTGCCGTCAGACACGGAGAGCGAGCCGGAGCCGGCCAGCGTCGAGACGTGCCTACGGAATGAACTGAGTAACTAGCTAGTAGCTAATGGCTAGACGAGCCGGCAAGCGTCGAGTCGCGCCTACTCAATTCCTCGGTGAGCGGACTGCTGGACGGACAAACTCAGGGAGCCGGCCCGCTGCGGCGAGACGCGCGCGCCCCTTGGCGGTGATCTTCCGGATGCGGTGGTTCGCGCGGTCCGCCACAAACAGAGTGCCTGCGGCGAGGAAGTGTCTCGGAAGTGTCTCGGAAGTGTCCCGGAAGCGTCCCGGAAGCGTCCCGGAAGTGTCTCGGAAGCGTCTCGGAAGCGTCCCGGAAGCGTCCCGGAAGCGTCCCGGAAGTGTCTCGGAAGCGTCTCGGAAGTGTCTCGGAAGTGTCTCGGAGATGCCTTCCGCGTCGCACGCGAGGTCCGCCGGGTAGTAGAACTGCGCCTATGATTTGGAATACTAATTCGACTATTAACTCGAATATTAATTAGTCGGCCGGGTAGTAGAACAGCGCCGACTGCGGCTGCCCGTCTCGGTGGCCTGGCGTGCCTGCGAAGACCCATACCTCAATGGGTGAGGAGGGGTGGGGCAACCGATGCCGCTGCGCGTCTCCGTGGCCGGCGTGCCGGTGCCGCAGAAGGTGCGCACCGCCCCCTCCTACTTTGTCCGAGGAGGAGTGACGGGGCGGAGTGAACGGAGTGCGTTGAGTCATCCTCGGACAAAGTAGGAGGGGGCGGTGCGCACCTTCTGCGGCACCGGCACGCCGGCCACGGAGACGCGCAGCGGCATCGGTTGCCCCACCCCTCCTCACCCATTGAGGTATGGGTCTTCGCAGGCACGCCGGGCCACCGAGACGGGCAGCCGCAGTCGGCGCTGTTCTACTACCCGGCCGACTAATTAATATTCGAGTTAATAGTCGAATTAGTATTCCAAATCATAGGCGCAGTTCTACTACCCGGCGGACCTCGCGTGCGACGCGGAAGGCATCTCCGAGACACTTCCGAGACACTTCCGAGACACTTCCGAGACGCTTCCGAGACGCTTCCGGGACGC
>NW_005200678.1:0-2019 GCF_000372725.1 Emiliania huxleyi CCMP1516 | reverse complement strand
CCCGGAATCACAATTGATCCCGTCGACAAGGCGCCCCAATCGCGGAGGTCTGGCGCGGGCGTGGAGGCGAGCATCGACGCCTCGACGGTTGCTCTTCAGAGGCCGAAAACAGGCGCCTGAAAAAGGAGAGAACGCGAGACTGATCACGCGCGCGGAAAAGCCCGAGGGGCGAATCTAAAGTGCCGAGGCGCTTGCTATTCACCCCAGCTAGGGCCACGGAGGCGCTCGCGGCAGGTCTCCGCGCGCGCGCTGGCCGGTGGCAGCTGATCTCGGGCGGCGGGCGGCGGGAATGGGCTCGGGCGGCACCTTTTGCCCTCAAAAGTCGTTCGAGAGTACCGGGTCGCGGCGGGAACGCGCCCATCCGCTCGATGGGTGTCAGGAGTCGATCGCCTGCGCCACGAGCGAGCACGGGAGTCGTCGCGATGGGAGTCGTAGCGGCGTGGCGCTGGGCTTCGAGAGAGCGACGTGGGCGCGGCGGCGCGGGCGGCCGGTGGGGCGCGTGAGGTCCGCACCTTCGCGACGGGCAGGCTCGATACGGCCGCTGGCCGGGGCGGCCGCTCGACCGGCCGCCGCGGTCGTTCCGGCGGCGGCGTCGGCGTCGGCGTCGCGAGCGAACTGGCTCGCATTCGACGAGCGACCCTCTTCACAGAACCCGGACTGCCACCTTAAACAAGACAACTCTCTCTCACAGCACACAGGCTCGACACAGGTGCGAACTGGCGCGTGCTAGTACTATCACCGGCACACCACCGGAGCCGCCTAAGCGACTCCGTTAAGAACGGCAATGCACTTCGCTCCGTGCACAATGCCGCTGTCCCCGCACGCTAGCTCGTTCACCGTCTGCCACGCCACGGCGGTGTGGAGAACGACAGACAAGCGCTGCATCTGCAGCCCGTGCCAGTTCTTGGTGGTCCATGTGACCTCATCGAGGTGCTGAGCGTGCGAAAGTTTGTTACTCAGCTGGTCCGCCGCCTGCCGAAGAATTCTGCGGACGCCGTCCCCGAAGCCGCCGAACGTCTCGAAGTCGAGCAAACGCAGGTCGCAATTCTTCTCCCGCGCGAACCGGTAGTCGCCCTTCTCGTAGCGGGCCGTCACAGGTGCCCCCGCCTCCGCCTCCCCCTCACTCTCCCCCTCCTCCTCTTCCGCCGCCGCCGCCTCCGCCTCTGCATCCTCCGCCTCCCTCCCCCCCTCCCCCCCCCCTCCGGCCGCGGCCATGCAGCATGCCCTAACACTAAGTCGAGCAGCGCCCGCTCGGTGTTGCCGAAGGCGACAAAAGCCCCCTTCCAGCCGAGCCGATCGCCACCCTTGCACGTAAGCGAGCTCGTGAGTTTCAAGTCGCCAACGAGGCGCACATGCCCTTTGCCGATGTTCGCCGCCGCCACGTCAGGTTGTTTTGGGTTACTGTAACTGAGGTGTGCAGTCGGCTCCATCTCGATGAGCATGCCCCACGCCGAGCGAAGGGTCTTGACGAGTCGTTTGAGCAGGTATTTGTGTCGTGTCGCGTGCTTCGCACGCGGGTTGACCATTGCGGCATCGCCGAGTTGCGGCGAGCGCCGGAGGGAAGCGATGCGCGACCCACCCCGCGCCCTCGACCGCGCCCCCCGCCAGGAGCATATCGCATCACCACCGCCCGATCCTACGGGAGGAGGGGTGCTCGAGGCTGGGAGGGGGGCGGCGGGGATGGTGGGGATGGTGTCTGGCATGCGCGTCGCGCGTCGCGTGAGAGACTGGGATGGTGGGGATGGTCGGGACGGTCGGGATGGTGGGGGGGGCACGGGGATGGTGGTGGAGGGGGGCGCACAAGCGCGGAGGCGGCGACTCCGGCGTCGCGGAGCTGCGGCACAGTGTAGCCGGCGTCGTACATGCGATCATCTGCCCCCAGCAGGCGTCTGACTCCAGTTGAGGCTGCCCTCAAACGAGAAAATTCTTTTCGGTGCGAGGGAGTTTTGTTGTAAAATTCTTTTGCCCAGAGTTCTCTTGTTTAAATTCTTTGCCCAGTGTTGTGCGAGGGAGTTTTGT
>NW_005200679.1:0-3742 GCF_000372725.1 Emiliania huxleyi CCMP1516 | reverse complement strand
CCATGACGGCGACCTTGGTGCCCTTGATGACGATGTACTCGCCCTTTGCGCGCCCGCACCTCGGGAAGGTGATCGGGTAGCCCCCGAGCGTGGTCTTGCAGCCTCCGGGGTAGACAACCTGGTGCCCCGCGGAGTTCTTCTTGATCTGATTGGAACCGCGGCGCACGGGGCACGACACAGCCCCCCCGCCGCTCAGCAGACGGATCTTCACCCAAGCGAGCGGCGGCCGCTCGGCTGCAACGGAAAGGGAGGGGTCTTAGCCTTTTAGGGCTGTCGGGTGTGCGTGTGTGAGGGTGGGGGGGGGGGGCCTGCGGCGTCCTCCCTCTTCTTCTTCGCGCCCTTCTGGCCGTTCGCCTTGCCGGTCGCCGAGCCGCCGAGCGCCTGCGTGCGCCTGCGCTGCTCCTTGATCTCCTCCAGCCTCCCCACCGCCTCCTCGTGGCCGACCGCTGCCGCGTCCGCCGCCGCCTTCACCACCTTGCTGCCGCCCCGCGCCCGCATGCTCATCTCCTTGGAGATGGCTTCGGTCCGCGCCTTCTTCTGCTCCTCGGTCAGCTCCTTGTCCAGCGGCGACGGCCCGTCGTAGCCCCCCGCCAGCGCCTGGATCGGGCGGCAGACAAGGGGCGTGGAAAGGTGGGGGAGGAGCGGGAAGCGTCTAGGAAGTGTCTGGAAAGCGGCTCAGCGCCTTGGCGTCGGCTTGCAGCTGCTTGCGCTCCGTGTCGTTGAAGTTGCCGTGCTTGGGGGAGAGGGCCTGGAAGTACTCGACAATGGCGTCCTCCGGGAGGACGCCGCGCTGCGCGAACTGGATCGCGGCGTCGACCCGGGCCCGGTGGCCGAGGGACATGCATTTGAGCGCCCCACAAGGGTGCTGGACCTCAGAGTCCGCGCACTTGGCGTCGTCGGGGAGGGAGGGGAGCTCGCCGCGCTGCTCGGAGGGGAAGGCGAGGTCGAACGGCGGCAGGTCGGCGAGGCCGAGGATCACGCGCGCCTCCTCGCGCGCGAGCGGGACCGCCTCCGCAAGAAGGGCCGGCCACCACTTTTGCGCCTGCACGCCGGTCACGAGGACGTCGGCGCCGACGCGGCCGCGCTCGACGATTTCGTCGACGATGACGTTCTTCAGGATGTCGACCTTCCCTGCGCGCCAGTCGGCCATCTGCTGTGGGTTGAGCTTCTTGTAGTTGTAGAAGTGCTTGTCGAACGTGAAGTCGACCTTGCCGACCTTGAAGGGATGTGGGCCATCGTAGATGTCGGCGATGTAGTCGAAGTGCTGGTCGAAGGTGAGGTTGACGCTGTTGTGGGAGGAGTTGACGGCGCGCTCGAGCATACGTGTCGTCTCGTCGGTCGCGTGCCCCTCGTCCGTGACGTAGCCGCCGTGCTTGGCAGAGTGGGGCGAGGGGTAATGAAAGAGGTAGAAGCGGGAGCGCTGCCCGCGGCGCATGCCCTCGGGCAGCGGCTTCGGGACTGGCGGGAGGTGGGCCGGCATGCCGCCGGGCAGCTCCGCAAAGAACGCCGCGAACGAGAGGATGCGGGGCCACGCGCGCTTGAAGTGGTTGGCGCCAGAGAGGGACATGCTTGAGACACGAGGAGCGAGAGGAGGCGCCCGAGACTAGCGCTGCTGCGCAGCTCGTCCAAAGGAGCCTGCGGGAGCGGGAGGAGGCCGGCCGTGTGAGAGGTGGGATGCGAGGGGTGCTGGCGCCGTTGCCCTCATGTGTCTGCACCCCTCCCAGGCCCACCATGAGGCACACACGCGTGAGCCGACGGCGGCCACACGCCACTTGCTCTAAACTCATGAATTGCTCGGCTCGTGGAGATGGAAAAGGAGCCGCAGTTGGATGTGCTGAGAGCGCGTGATGATGAGAAGAAGCGGGTGCGTGAGAGGGGCTGCGGCACCGAAACCATCGAGGCGGCGGCATGGTGGCGGGTTACGCTATGAGGTGTGTGCGGAAGTGTGAGTTTTGCACCTGGGCGGCCTTGGGTCGACCGCGCTGGACATTGCGCGGTAGTGTAGTTGGCCATTCGCAACTGAAGAAAGGCGGTGCCGCGGAGAGATAGCGAAATGGCCCGGGTCAGAGATAAAGAATTCCCGAAATTAGGTGCCCGGTAGGCTTGGCTGCAAAGGGGATTTTCGCGTTTTGTTTTTTTATTCAGGGTTTTGCAACTGATTCCGTTTGCAACAAACGGAATCAAGAAAGAAAGCATCCGAAAGCAGGCGGCGTCTCGTGCTCGACCAGGATCGCCGTCCCGGCGCGAGAATGCAGCCGGGCTTGCCGTCGTCCAGCTCTTTTTGCTTCGGCTCGTCGTCAGCGACGCGCCAGTCCTGGCGCAGCCGCCCCGCCGTGCGGTCCACGGCCTTGCAGCCCGTCGACGCGCCCGACGACGTGACCGCGGCCGAGATGGAGGCCTTCATGGACCACATCCAGCCGAGCTTGTACCAGCCGCCCGACGACAGCGACATCGCCCATGAGTTCACGGCGTGGCTGGCGGCGCGCCGCGAGACGTTGCGGACCGCCGCCGGTGCAGGCCGCCCTCGCGACTCGCAGGCCGACGTCGCCGCACCCGACGCCGCCGGCGGCGAGGAGTCGCCCGACAACGAGACGGGGCGCGCGACTCCGCCCGCACCTGCGCCGGCGGCGGCGTCCGGCCGCCGGCGCCGGCGCAAGCCGCTCGCCGGCGGCGGCGGCGAGAAGGAGAACGCGGACGTCGAGATGGACGCGCTCATGGTCGAGCGGCCCCGGCCTGCGCAGACGGAGCAGCGCTGGCGCGCCGTCCTTGCCGCGCGCCACGAGGATTACGACCGGGAGCTCGAGAAGGACAACCCGGAGCGGCCGTGGCACAGGGTGCCACACTTCCAGGGCGACATCAAGGCGGAGTGCGAGCTGTGGGCGAGGGTGGTGCGCGCGCTCGGCGAGGCATACGCGCGTCACCACTGGGTCATCGACCGCGTCGAGTTTGACCCCGACCCCAAGAACCGCTCGCGAGCCGAAGCCACGCGACGCAGGCGTCACAAGAGGCTGCGGGAGGCGGCGAAGCGGGCGGAGGAAAAGGCCGCGGCTGCCGCCGCCGCCACCGCGACGCCGTCGCCCGCCGCCGCCGCGGCGGCGGCGGCGGAGGCCTCGGAGGGCGCGGCGGCGGAGGAGGAGCTGAATGCGGTGCGGCGAGCGCAGGCAGGAAAGACCGCTGCACGGCTGTTCGACGACCTGGAGGACGGCGAGGAGGAGGGGGAGGGGGAGGCGGCTCGCGAGGCGTCGGAGCGCACGCTATCCATCGCCACTGATGCCTTGCTGGGCGTTCTCGACGCGGCCGACGGAGGCACCGTCGAGACGAAGGACGCGTACCAGACGGCGGACAAGCCGCTGGGCGAGGGGGAGGCAACGGAGGCGGTCGAGAAGGACAACATCACCATCGCCTTCAACAGGAGCATCGTCCGCGAGGTGCGGCGGCTCCTGCAGACGTACGGCGGCGATCACAGGCCGCCGAGCATGGGCGCTGAGATGCACTACGAACTCGCTGCGATGGAGGGCCCGTACGCTGACCCGAACGCCTTCTCGTGCGACCCGGACTCGCTGTCCACGCAACAGCTCGACGCGCGTTTGCTACTGTGGTACCGGCAGTGCCTCCCCAAGCCGCCGCAATGGCGCGCCGACCCAAAGCTCAAGCAGCAGCCCTGGCGCGGCGCCGATGGGCAGGAGCTGCTGCTGCCGCAGTGCTGGCCGTCGCATTGGCTGACGCGCGCGCGGCTGCTCGG
>NW_005200680.1:238794-242284 GCF_000372725.1 Emiliania huxleyi CCMP1516 | reverse complement strand
GGTCCGAGAGGGTTCAAGGCCCCTTTTTTGTACGGCAGGGAGGCGTGGGCACGGCACCGGGCTCGTACAGCAGCGAGATGACGGCGAGGCGGTGAAGTGTGCCTAGTCTCGGACGCTCTCGGTCCCACGCCTCACTCACGTCGGCTCGAGGGAGGGGCGAGCCAGGGCGGCGTGCCGACCAGCATCGGGTCGTCTAACTGGTGCACAAAGTGCGCCTCGAGCGGGAAGGAGCGGCCGTCGATCGTGTTCTCCGACGGGGTGTGCCAGTGCATCTGGTAAAACAGGAACTTCTGGCCGCCCACCCAGCTCTCGCCCTTGCTTGAGCCCTCGATCGTGTCGATGAATGTCCCGTTCGCGATCATGCTCTCTGTCGGAGTCGTCTCGAAGAGCTGGAACCCGCTGCCGGTGTTGGAGACGTAGTGCGGCGCCGCGTCGATGTCAGTGGAGATCTCGGGAAGCGACTTCATCGGAATGGCCTCGCCCGTGACGATGTTGATAGGGCTCTGCTCTATCCCATTTATACATCTGCACCGACGAGGCAGATCTGTTAGTCTGCACCCAACGCGGGTCTATCTGTGTGTGCTCCTCGAGATCTTTCCACATCTGCCTCGCACGTCGGAAAGCTTGCGCCCCACGTCTCCCGCTGCACCCATTCGTCCGCCACGTGATTCGGTCCGGGACGAGCATACCGCCACGAGTGCTTATTGGGCGACATCGCACGATACTCGAGTTGGTTTCCGGCGGTCTTTCGAGGAGAGCGTGGAAAAGAAAAAATTCCCACTTTGGATTCTCAGTTCTTGTTGGTTGCCTTCTCAAGCACTAGCATCCGGGCGCCGCATATATTCTAAAAAAGAGGGGAAATATCAGTGGTACACTAACCCGAGAAACCCGTCGGCGTCGCTCCTCATCGCAAACCCCGTCAGCAGTCCACGGGTAGTGTAGTATGTTCGTAAGAGCTACATTACACTGAAAAGGGGCTTACCTCGCCGCACCGTCGCACGGCACGCGCTTGAACATCAGGATCGGGTCTGCGTGCGTGAGGTGCAGCGCGCGCGTGAAGGTGGTGAGGAGCGGCGTGGGCTGCACGGCGCTGTAGCCGGCGCCCCGGTAGAGGCTGAGGGCGCCAGCGTTTGCCGCCTCGACGTGCAGGTAGATGCCCTCCACGCCCTGCGCGCTGGCCTCCGCCTCCGCAGCTCGCAGCAGCGCGCGGCCGAGGCCTCGCTTCCTGTGCGCGCTGTCGACGGCGAGGGTGGACATGTACAGCGAGCCTACGGGCACAGGCCTCGGTGTGTCGCGGACGTGTCTCGAACATGCCCCGGTGTGGACGTGCGCAAGCTGACCAGTCAGCCCATGCGTCGGCAGCTCCATCTCTTGCGAGGAGAGGTCGACGGTGCCGAGCAGAGGCAGCCCGCCCTCGGCTCCGTCGGCCGGCACACCGGCCTCGGCCGCGATGAAGATGGTGCTGCCAATGGCCACCCGCTGCGAGAGCTCGGCCGCGAGCCTCCCTGCCGCCGCAGCCCGCGCAGTTCTCTGGTTCGCCTCGAGGAGGGAGGTCATGAAGGGCAGCAGCGCCGGAGCTGCGGGTGACTCCGGCGCAAACACGTCGAGCATGAGCCGTGCGACCGCCTGTAGTTCGTCCTCGCCCGCGATGCGGACTTGGTGAGACTGGAGCGACGCCGGAACCTCCGAAGGCGCTGGAGCAACTTTCATGCGAGCGACGCGGAAGATGTCAGCCCGGCCGGGGCTCGAGCCGGCAGGCGGAGCGAATGCGAAGAGGGCGGCGGCGAGCATGTTAGAGAGCGGCGGCGGCGTGGGCGGCGGAAGCGCTGTCGCAAAGTGGGCGGAAGCGGCGAAGTAGATGCAGCACGCAAAAATCAGTAACCAGGCTCCGGCGGGGCCCCCCGCTACCATCCAAACCCGAGTACCGGTCTACTAATCATAGATAGAGGCTCAAGTGTGACATAAGTCCACACACATTCGACATACACATGCACAAAGCAAACTCTCACGACACACGGCAACCGGGTGGAGCGGCGGCGGCGGCGGCAGCAGCACGCGCGGGCGGACGGATTCGGACGGGGCGGAGCAGCAGCCGCCCAGGCGGCCGCTGCTCTGTCTGCCAGAGCGCGCCGTCTGCCTGCGCAGCTCGAGCGCGGTCAGGTGCAGGGAAGCGTGGCGGCGCGGGGAAGCGCGGCGCGGTGGTGGCGGCGGCGGCGGCAGCGGCACGCGCGGGCGGACGGATTCGGACTGGGCGGAGCAGCGACCGCCTGGGCGGCCGCTGCTCTGTCTGCCAGAGCGCGCCGTCTGTGCGCAGCTCGAGCGCGGTCAGGTGCACAGGGAAGCGTGGCGGCGCGGGGAGGGCGGCCGTCATGTGGCGAGGAGGGAGGACGACAAGTGCGCGTCGTACGGGTCGCTCTTCATCGGCCAGTCGAGCGGCACTCAAGTAAAAGCCGAGCATGGGCGACGAAAGCCGGTGGGGGCCGGTGAGGCCGGCGAGATTCGTTGCGAGATACGGTTCGCGCCCAAACAAGTTTGGACGCTAAAGTAAGGACGGTCTGGGACAGCCCAGGCTTGATCCTGATGGGCCTGGGCCAGGAGAGCGACAGAGAAGGCGAGATGGTGAGCTGAGAGGCTGGAGAGTCCGCGAGTGACCTACTTGTCACGAATGCTCGATGGGGGGCCCCCCAAAAAGCGTTGTTTGCGGCTATTGCTCAAAACTGTGGGAGAGAAGGCCTACATATTATGACTGCACCCATGACCCTGGTGCATGAGGGCTGCGGGACGGGACATATCGCGGTCGTTGGCGCCGATGATGACCTCCGTAATGCCCTCGCAATCGCCTCGGATGGGGTCTACCGGGGACAATCTCGAGCCCTCTCCTTGGCACCACGAGCCGGTGTGGGCTTGAAGACCCGAGTTGAGTGCGGTTTCAGACACCTCAGGCTTGCTACTGATAGGCCTGGGCCTGGAGAGCAACAGAAAAGGCGAGGTGGTGAGCTGAGAGGCTGGAGAGTCCGCAGATGACCTTGTCACGATGCAAGTGCCAAAAAGCGTTGTTTGCGGCTATTGCTCAAAACTGTGGGAGAGAAGGCCTACCTATTATGACTGCACCCATGACCCTGGTGCATGAGGGCTGCGGGACGGGACATATCGCGGTCGTTGGCGCCGATGATGACCTCCGTAATGCCCTCGCAATCGCCTCAGATGGGGTCTACCGGGGACAATCTCGAGCCCTCTCCGTGGCATCACGAGCCGGTGTGGGATTGAAGACCCAAGATAAGTGCGGTTTCAGACACCTCAGGCTTGCTACGGATGGGCCTGGGCCAGGAGAGCGACAGAGAAGGCGAGGTGGTGAGCTGAGAGGCTGGAGAGTCCGCGTATGACCTTGTCGTCGATAGCAATCGCCACAAAGGCGGTAGGTGCTGTACTCACTGAGCAAGATCCCCGGTGGGTTCGCGCCGCGGAGTCTGATGAACCAGTTGGGGGAATT
>NW_005200680.1:226498-238694 GCF_000372725.1 Emiliania huxleyi CCMP1516 | reverse complement strand
CTTTAGGGGGAGAGGGGAGGAATCTGATCAGTTCAGACAAGGATCAGCAAGAGGCTGTGTACTGCTCTGAGCTGACCGCCTCGCCTTGTCTGTCGCTCTCCTGGCCCAGGCCCACCAGCAGCAAGCCTGAGTTGTCCCAGACCGCACTTGTTTTGGGTCTTCAAGCTCATACCGGCTCGTGATGCTCCGGTGTAGGGCTCAAGAGCACTCCCGGAGGCCCCCTGTGCCGAGCAATTGTGAGGGCTTTCCGGAGGTCATCATCGGCGCCAACGACCGCGATATGTCCCGTCCCGCAGCCCTCATGCACCAGGGTCATGGGTGCAGTCATAATATGTAGGCCTTCTCTCCCACAGTTTTGAGCAATAGCCGCAAACAACGCTTTTTGGCACTTGCATCGTGTGAACACGCACACACCCCATGCCGACGAAGCGGCTTCCCAGCTCGCCAGCTCGCCTTCTCTGTCGCTCTCCTGGCCCAGGCCCATCAGGATCAAGCCTGGGCTGTCCCAGACCGTCCTTACTTTGGGTGATGAAGCTCACTCTGGCTCATACCACGGCTCTTGCAGCCTCACACACGCCTGTTTCACCCACAGACACCGCCGGCACGCACTCCCACTTCACACATGCTCAAGCACAGCCCCACCAAAGCACAGCTCTGCTCAGAATGGTCATGGACCACCACTTGGCAGCCGTGGAAGCCCCACAGCCGCTGCTTTTCTCGGCTCCTCTCAATGCGTGTCGGGCACCGCCACGACAGCACGCCGACGGCAAGCTTTTGAGATCCATCTGGTGGACCTGCTGTGGCCACAGCCGCCCCTCACATGAAGCTCGCACCAGGGCTCGACACCGGGCCCTCTCATCCCGGTCGTGGCGGCGTGTGTGAAGGATGCGCGGCCGAGCCGCTGGCTGGCGCCGCTTGAACGTCCGAGATGGCCGCAGCACAGGCCATTGCTCAAACAATCGGCCGGTGCGTCGTTCGGCCCACGGCGATGGGCCTGGTCGATTTCAGCCGACGGGAGGGCAGCAGGGCCGCGTGCGGGGCCTGCGCTTGGATTGCCCCGTCGGGCGCAGGCTTTATTAGAGACCCCGAAGGCGAAGCATTGGCAAAAACTGCGCTCTTGGCCCCTATTTCCGGGGACGGATATTTGGGTCTCGATATCGGACCCTCAAGAGCTAACCGAAGTGGCAAAAACTGGCTCTGAAACAAACGAAAGGCGGCCATATGGCATGTCACTCCCATCCCTCCCACCCTCCCTTGGGGTATTTATATTAAATGAACTCGGGGGCACAGGACGCGGTACAAACGGGGTACACCAAAAGGCACAGGCTGCCTGCACGGCGTTCACTCGAACGCCATGCACATGGCGCGGAGCAGCATCGGGTTGGTGTCGAACCCGAGCGGGTCCTCCTCCCAGTCCCGGTGCCCACCCTTGGGTTGTTGTTTTCTTTCTTTCTTTTTCTCTCGGTTTTTTCCAAAAAGCGGGTGAGACTGGGTTTGGGTGGGTTAGTCATGTCCCCGCCACGCGCACAAATGGAGCTCCGCAGACCGCACTCGTCGCCCCAGCCTCGCGAGAGGGGGGCTGCAAGGATAGCTGGTGAGATTTTTTCAAAAAAATCCCAGCCCAGCAGGCAATGTGATGCAGCGCGCCGTCCGCCGAAAAAAAATCGAGGAACGGACTGACTGTGAAGTTGAGGATGCAACAAGAATGGGTTACACATCAAGTGCTCTCTCTCTCTCTCTCTCCACAGCACCAAAAAGCAAGATGCTCCTATACTCAATACTGCCTGCACGCGTGCGTAAAAATCGCACACCCGCGTACTCCCTACTGACAGTCGTACGTCGCCGGCAGCTCCGGCGACTCTGGGTACCGCCGCCGAAACTCGGCCTCCACCGTCGCTACCCTCTCCGCGTTGGCCGTGGGGTCGCCGGGCTTGTCCCAAAAGCAGACCCCGCCCTGCGACCGGCGCTGGCCGTTGTTGAGCTCGCCAACCTCTGCGTGGCCCGCGTCGCAGTAGTCCTGGTAGCGCCGGTAGCCGCCGTCGGAGATGCGAGAGAGGTCGTCGAGCCGCACCTGTGGGGGGTGTGCATGCGAGGGAGGGGAGGAGTCGCTCACCGTTAGTCCTACTGTGCTGAGGCGGCACACCGCTCTCGCGCCATCGGGGGGGAGGGAGCCTCTCAAGGAGTGTGTGTGTGTGTGTGTGTGTCAAGGAGTGGGGCTCCACCCGAGGCGTCGGGAGGGGAGAGCTGCGCAACTGCACCACTGGCCACGCCTACTTGCTACTAGACACCTACTACTGTGTCTACTCGAGCAGAGGCCACGCGCACCTCGCCCATCGGGTGGAGCCGCCAGGTGCATGTCGGGCTGCCGTCGGGTCGCCTGTTGCGCCAAGTGCGGTAGGGAGGGTGGAAAGGGCGAGGTGAGGCCAGTGGCCAGTGGCCAGTGGCGTCTCCCGCGCGCCTGCTGTGCGCGCACTCCCCTCCTCGCTGCAGCCGCTTGCACGCCGCTCCCTTGCGCTCCCACGCCTCGCCTGGGCAGCTGCCTATAGGACATGTCCCGGACATGTCGTGGACGTGTCCTGGACATGCCACGCCTCGGCTGGGCAGCTGCCTATCACACATTGGCGATCCAGTGATGACCATCATACCACGCCTCTCGCCTCGGCAGAGCTTCGGCTGGCAGCGGCCTGCTAGCGAGTACCAGGCGGCGCCCTCGTAGCCGAGCTGCTCCGCCTCCTGGCAGCCGACGTAGAAGCCGCCTCGGGCCGTCCAAAAGTCGGCCTGCGTCGCGCACTCGTAGATGGTGCACCTTGCGTGAATGCATTGTCGATGTGGTTCAGACGTCGGGCTGCGTCGTGCACTCGCGTAGCTGTGAGAGGTGTGGACCTGCCACGGTCGAATGCGACGAAGGGCCCGAACCCGGCGCCGAAGGGGGGAGGGTTGAGGAAGTCGAGCCTATAGGGTAACGCGTCAACATCGTGATGCCCAACCTAAGCAGGCGTGCCGAAGGGTCGAGGAAGAGGTGAGCCGGAAGCGGAGGATACGCGAGATCTCGTAGTGTCGCGTGCACACGCCGCTGTCGTACGACTGCGCGTTGACCACCTAGAGACACTTCCGAGACACTTCCGAGACACTTCCCAGCCGCCTCGTACATGCGCGCCGACCGCCTCGGAGTGGACGTACTTGAGCACGCCAGGCAGGTTGGCGAGGTTGTGGTTGCCGATCGGGTAGTCGACGTCCGACTGGGCGCAAAAAGGAGGGGTGGGGGGGCGCAAAACGGGCCGAGGTGAGACATGTCTCGGAAGTGTCTCGGAAGTGTCACCTGGGCGCGGTAGATGTAAAAGGAGCGCACTCCGTCGCGCGGAGGCGGAGGCGGCGGCGAGAGCGGCGGGGGGGGCGGCGAGAGGTGGCAGAGGTAGCGGTAGTCTCGGAAGGAGACTCGCAGCCCGCCGCAGCAGTCGAGGTACGAGCCGCTGCTCCACGCGTCGCCGCCTATAGTGCATCACTCATAATTAAGAGTTGCTATTCATTGATTCGTAGTCGAGGTACGAGCCGCTGCTCCACGCCAGCGCGAGACACGAGGAAGTGTCTAGGAAGTGTCTCGGAGGTGTCTAGGAAGTGTCTCGCCCCGCCTGCCGGAGTGCAGCGCGCAGGAAGCTCGCCGGGAGAGAGAGGCGGAAGCGGCGGCGGCGGCGGCGGACGCGGCCCCGCCGCGCCGTGCCGCTGCGGGCACTGGTCGGCTGCAGTCGGCCACGGCCACACCGGAGGGAAGGGGGGCGGGTGCGGCGGCGAGGGCGGCGGCGAGGGTGAGGGCGGGTCTGGCGGGGCGAGGGGCGGCTCGGGGGGCGAGGAGGGGGAGGCTGGCCCGAGGAGCGGGCAGGGGACGAGGGGCGGCTCGCCGCAGAAGCGGCAGGTGAGGTGGCCTTGCGCGTTGCAGCCGATGGCCCCGCGTCTGGTGGCGCAGGAGGGGTCCTCGAAGCAAGGCGAGAGCGGGGAGGCGAGGCACGAGGCGCAGAGCGGCGGCGGCGGCGGCGGCGGCGGCGGCGGTCGCGGCGGCGGCGGCGGCGGCGCGGGTGGCGGAGAAGGCGGCGGGCCCACGGGAGGTGCTGGAGGCAGCTGTGCTGCAGAGGCGATGGCCTCGTCGTGCGCCGCCGAGCCGAGGAGGAGGAGGCCGGCGAGGAGGAGGCCGCAGCAGCGCGCCACGAAGAGCTGGCGCGACACCGCCTCGGCCGACGCCGCACCAGCGGCGCCCGCGGCGTCTTTTTCGTCCTCAAAGTCGCTGTCGTCGCCGTCTTCCTCGGCCGCCGCGACTCCATCATCGAGCCGCGACTGCATCGTGCCCCGCCGCGAGCTGAGCCGATAGCAGACGTGCTCGATCACGTTGGCGAGCAGAAGGAAGAGGACGCCGATCAGGGGGAGCAGCTGCCACATATGTGAGTGACTGTGTCCGCCTTGCCCTCGGTGGTGCGAGCGTACACGACGGCGGCACGGGCCGTTTGAAGGCGCCGAGGTGTTTGCTCGTGCCGACCTGAACGAGGAACTAGCCTCAACGTGCAGACGCCGTACCCGGGTACCCTCACTCGCCCTCTCCTCCGCTGGCTGGGCGGCTGACCACATACACACCTTATTAAGAAGAATTTTACAACAAACCTCCCTCTCGCGACACTGGGCACGGGACTGGCGCGCACTGGCACTAACACAGGTTCACTACGGGAGCCGAAAAAAGGGTTTAAAGAAATAAAAGAAAAGGGCCCTCATCCCGAATGAGGATTCGATCGTGCGTCCCGAAAACACAGGATCCTGCACGTTGGCCTCTGCGCCCTGTAGGTGCACCTCTGGTGCTTGCTCCCTAGGACCATGGTCCACCTCGGCTTCATGGAGCTGCCGCTTTCGGGCCCGTTCAACTTCGCCATCGCTTCAGGGGGCATGCTCGTGGGCATCGTCGTGTCCATCCTGTGCTACCAGTTGTCCGAGCCCACTCATAACCAACTCTCACGGGGGCAGTAGGTGGGCGAGCCTCGAGCGCGCTCATCTCGATCGTCAAGGCGTCGCTACGCGCGGTCTTCCGCGGGGGGAGCTTCGTCGACGGGTGCGGGACCGCGGCGCAGTCAGTGCCGTGGCGATGCCTCCGGCTGTTTGCGGCGGGCGGCTTGCTGCTCGCGGCGATGGGGAAAAACTCGTCTCGTGGCACACCGAGAGCTTATGCTCTGGCGAGACGTGAGGCGCATGCGCCCAGGAGGGGAGGGCGCATGCGTAACGACGCTGCTAGAGATGCCTTTCGGGGCCCAGAGATAAAACTTCTGATGCCATGCGTGACCTAGTAGTGTCCCCAGCTATGGGCGTGTCCACGTTGGAGCCAGGTGTGGTGTGGGCGCGAGAATAGCTCCGCCGTTCATGGAGGCAACCGATACGAGTCGACTGGGAGAGAGATTTTTAGCAATACCAAACAAATACAGGGCTCCAGGCCCCAAATGACGTGTGAGTGTTAGATTTGTTTGTCGACTGGTGTGTGTCGTCGTGGTTTCGTATCAAGAATACTCACTCACTCACATAGTACCTGTGTTAGTGCCAGTGCGCGCCAGTCCCGTGCCCAGGGTAAAGAAGAAAGAAAGAAACCGACAACCGCAAACGAGGGATGCGCGAGGAGGACGGTACTGCGAATTCTTTTTTCCAAGACTCCGGGCGTGAGGCGTAGAGAGCAAGCTCTATATGCCGCGGCTCGACGATCTGATCGCCGAATCCGCGCCAGCGGCCTCGGCGTCGTCGGAGGCCGCCGCCAGCGCACCGGAGCCAGACGAGCACGACCGGGCCGCTCTTGAGGAACAGCTGGGCGTCCGCGAGCGAAGGAGGCACCAGACAAACTCCGCCGATGTGGTTCAGCAGAATCTGCGGCTGAAACCCAACGGGGAGCTTGCCGCGGACTCCGACGACGACGACTGGATGGACGGCCCTCAGCGCGCGGGGGGCGGCCGCTGCGTGCCGCTTCTGCTTGCGAGCCTCGCGCTGACCATCTTGGGCACGGCGGGGCTGGGGTTGGCGCAGATGTACGCGCCGTGGCCCGTGGAGTGCGATGCGATCTCGGTCAACGCACGCCGCTTCAAGGTGGACGTGTCCGACTTTTGGGCGCCTCGGCTGCAGTCGACCGTCCAGTTTGTCCTCGAGCTTCGCAACCGGAACCCGCTGCGGGCGATGCTGCTCGAGAGTTGCAAGCTCGAGGCCTTACACACTTCCTAGACACTTCCTAGACACTTCCTAGGCGATGGTGCTCGAGAGCTGCAAGCTCGAGGTCTTCGAGGCGGCGACCGGCCTCCGCCTCGGCAGCGTGCAGCAGGGCCCAGCCCTCGTCTCGCCCTTCAACTCGCGCCCCGTCACGCTCGCCCTAAAGGACTTTGGCTCCTCGCTACCGCCGCCGGAGCAGCGGCGCATCTCGGAGCTGTTCCTGCGGCACAAGGACCGTGCTCTCGCTCTTAGACACTTCCTAGACACTCCCGAGACTCTTCCTGCGGCACAAGGACCGTGCTCTCGCCAGCAGCCTCGGCTCTCTCCAGCGGCAGAGCAGGCACCCTCCTCCTCAGGCGCTGCTCCTGACCATCGTCGCGACGAGCCTGTCCAAGATCCCCTCCTCCTCCTCCTCCTCCTCCTCGTCGTCGTCGTCTAAGCCGAAGGAGGCAACGACGCAGACCTCGACCAAGGCGGACGCGAGTGCCTAGCTGCTAGCAGCGAGTAGCTACCAGCGAGTCGCTCTTAGCGAGTGGCGCGAGGAGCGAGTGGCGCGTGGCGAGTGAGGCTTGTCGCTTCGGCAGGCGCTGCGGCTCGAGCTTCGGAAGGAGGCGCGGGACCCGTTCTTCCAGCGACCCGCCCCGAAGGCTCGCTGCCGGGGGAGACGCGACGGCGGCGCAAGCCCGCCCCTCAGCTCACTCGCCTCCGCACCCCGGTCGCAGGCGCAGGAGTCGCCACCGCCGGAGGGGGGCGTGCACGATGTGCCGGTCTGAGCGCTGGGCCGCTCGTTGGTATGAGTTGCAGGAGGGGAGCGGTGCGGTGTCGCGCCTGCGGGGTGCAGCCAGGGTTGCGATCGTGTGAGGTGTGTAGGAGGGGCGAGGAAAGCCCGGCGAGAGCGGTCGTGGTGGAGTCTGGAGAGGTTAGATTGGTTTCTTTCGCAGTCGATATATTGAATTGATCGTATTGTGTGACCAGCGGTGCAGCGCCCCCGCCGGCGCCGCCCCCGCCGCGCGCGGTCTCGCTCCCTCCCCGGGCCGTCCCGTTTAGCCGTTTTGATCTCTTGGTGAGTGGGCGCCCGCCCGCCGCCTCTGACTAGGTCCAGCCCTGGGTAACGCAGGTTGTGACATTTGGCGATTCCGCGACTTACTGGGCCCCTGAGCCGCTACCCGTGTGCGATTTTTTGTGGCCCGGACATGATACTGATAGTAAACGGGTCAGAACCGGCCAAACACAGGCTACAGCCCCACACACGCGCCCGCCATAGCTCCTGGAGAGCATGCGCGAGTGACGCGCTACAAGCCGCGAGAGTGGCATCAGAGGCAGGAACGACGTGCTCTTGCTGCACCTCGCAGCTGCACCAAGTGTGCTCGCAGTGTATGCCACGGCCACTGCCTGCGGCATTGCTCTCGTGCAGCTAGGCGATGCAGGTCCATCAGCAGGGCTTATCCAATGCGAGCGCACATTGTGCGTAGCCGCGGGCAGGTGGCAGTGCACGGCCGCACACCGGCTGTGGCGGCTCGTATGCCCCCGGCAGTGCTGCTAGTCATCAACTTGCGTATTAGGGCCGCAGCAGACTGCTGCTGCAGCAGCAGCAGCAGCCTGCTGCTGCCTGATTCAGTCAAGCCAGCGGTGCAGCGAGGCGTGCAGAATTCGCGCGGTTTGGTACCTCCTGAGGCTGAGCGCGTTCAGACCCGGTGACCGGAGTTGGATGGTCCGATGGAGCTCGGCGAGCTCCATCGGACCATCCATGGCCGGACGGCGGAGCGTGAGGTGGCGAGCGGAGAGATGTACCGCAAGACCAAAAAAACACGGATCTGACGATTGTCAAACGTCAGATCTGCGCCATGTGGAGAGAGCGAGTTTTATGGTGTGGCTGGCGACCCACAATCATGCACTCATAATCCCGTCAATGCATTTTAACGTAGCTCGTAGGTCGTACATACATCGCGTCTCGTCGACCGCACCCACAAATAACCCTGCACAAAGACCGCATGGGCGGGGACCTGTTCCTTTTTACCCATCTCCTAAATAAATAAATAAAAACGGACACCTCTCTATCTAGATACTGTGAGGTGGTCAAAACACGACATGTCATTTTAGGGGCGCGGTGTGCCTCACCGCTCACGGTGCGGGCCCTTTTACTTACGGGAGGCAGAGGGGCGCTCCGACGCGAACGTGAGCTTCTCGAGCCCTTCATGACACGTGGAATTCTTTTTGAGGTGGCGGCTGGCGGTCGGGTTTGAAGTACAACCGAGCAAGAAAGAAAGAAAGAAAGAGCACACATCCCAAGCCACGCCGACACGTCCCCACCCGTTTGCAGGATTTTGCAAAAGCGAGGGCGGGGAGGCGCGGCGCGGAGATGGCTGGGCACAACGCGAACGAGGGAAAAGCTCGAGTACTACGGAGGTTGCTCCGTCGCCGTCGCCGCGTGTCAAGTTAGGATAGAGGATCTCGAGTACTAACGGCTCCAAAGCCGATCGGCTCAGAGAGCAGCGGGTGGGCGTGCGCACCGCCCCACGCGGGTGCGCCATAGTACACGCTCTCGAGCGTCAGCCCGTGCGCCGGCGCCGGCTTCGGCCAGCCCGCGCCCACGCCGCCCGCCAGCCGCGCGCCGCTGCCCGAGGAGCGGAGACTCTGCTGCGGTGTGGCGAGCAGCGCCGCGACGTCGTCGCCGCTGCGCCGGCCGGCGCCCACGTCGACGAGCGCGCCGGCGAAGTTGCGCACCATCTGCGGGTAAAAGAAATACGTGGGTGAAAGAAATACGAGGTTACGCACCATCTGTGGGTGGGCGGCACGCGGCGGCGGTGGCGGCGGTGGCGGCGGCCAGGCGGTGCGGGCGGGGGCGGGCGGTGAGCGCGGGCAGCGGTGCGGGTGGCGGCGGTGACGGGAGCATCGGGAGTGAGCAGGCAGTGCGGAGGCGGCAGGAGGGGGGGCAGGGGAGGAGGTGGCGGCAGGGGGGGCGGCGGCGGTGAGGCGGCGGCGGTGAGGCGGCGCCGCCTTGTAGAGAGCGCCCTTGAGCACGAAGTCGAGCCGCACGCATCCGCCCCCCTCGTCCACCACCGCCGCCTCCGCCACAGTCCGCACCGTCCCCAGCGCGCTCGCCTCGTGGGGCGGCGCCGAGATTACACGAGATCACAACTAGTGTCATCTCGTGTGAGCTCGTGTCATCTCGTGTCGTCTCGTGTGAGCTCGTGTGAGCTCGCCTCGTAGGGTGGCGCCGACCCGCGAGGCTTGTTTGCGAAGGCGCGAAAGTCGCGCTCGCCCACCAGCGCCGCCGCCTGACGTCCCTCGGGAAGCCTCCGCTCGACTCGGGCCAAGCCATCGCCATCTCTGCCCATCTCTCCTCATCTCTGCCCATCTCAGGCCTCCCGCGCGCACCGTGGTCCGCATCGCGTCGAGGTCGAGCGGCGAGCTGTGCGCGTGGTGCCGGTACAGCCGTGTCGTCGGGTCCCTGCCACGAGATTGCACGAGATTACATGAGATTGTGATCTGCCGGACAGCCGTGTCGTCGGGTCCCTGCCGCGTCGTGAGCGACCGTCTCTTAGGCGCCGCTGCGCTGGGCAGTGGCGCTGGGCGGTGGCGCAGGGCAGTGGCGCAGGGCAGTGGCGCTGGGGCGGTGGCGCTGGGCAGTGGCTGCGTGGTGACGGATTAGCTGGTGACGGCGACTGGAGTGATGGCGGACAGGCACGGCGTCGACCGCCTGCCGCCCGGAGGGCCGGCGTACAGCCGGTACGAGTAGCGCTTGCCGGTCGCCCAGAAGATTGCGTGCCACGACCTCCCCGCGCCATCCACCTCGCCCGCGCGCTCGACGTGACTCACCGCCAGGTCCGGAGGCAGCAGCGCGCCGAGCGAGCGCTCGAGGTCCGCCGGATCGTACGTGCCGCTGTCGAGATCAAAGTGCACCGCCTGCGAGGTGCGGCGGAGGGAGGGGCGGCGGTCGGGGAGAGGGAGCCGGCGGTGGGCAGGGAGGAGGCAGTGAGGCGTCCGCCTGCCCTCGGGCATGCACGCCGGCGTCGGTGCGGCCAGCAGCAACCACGCGCACGGCTGGCATCTGACAGCGGCGCGCGAGCGCTCTCTGCAACGTACCCTGCACTGTGGGCCTCGTCGGCTGGTACTGCATTCCAGCGTAGGCGCCGCCGTCGTACGAGACCCGCGCGCGGTAGCGTGCCGTCGCCGCGGCTGCTATCGCCGCCCCCACCGCCGTTAGCAGCATCGGACGCCTCAAGTGATGAGACGCCCGCCTCCCAGCGCCTGATCCTCCCCGCGGAGGCCAGACCAAATTTGGTGGGGAGGAGGGAGGAGGGGAGGGGCGCGGCAAGAAACCCAGGGCCGGAGCACGCGGACGCTACGGGCGCGGGGGTGGAGGGTGCGTATGAGGCGGAGATGATGGAGGCACTCGCCGCGTGCGGCGATTGAGCGCCTCTCTCTCTCCGGCTGCGCGCCTGACCGGTGCGGCCTCCGAGTCGGCGTCTAATGCCCTCTGCAAGTCTTCAACGCCGACGCCGACATCGTCTGCCGCGACCTGCACCACCGTCGCGGAGATGAAGCAGGAGCTGGCCGCGTGGGTCACAGATGAGGCCCACGTGGCTGAGGGCGAGGCAGCGATCAACAAGCTCATCGCAGACAACGGCTACGTCAAGCCGTACGCGTTCAAGTACGCGGGCTGGTCTGCTCTCTCCAATGGAACGGCTACGCTGCCACCTACTCCGCCACGGCCTCGTGCGAGACACCCGAGTGCCAGGCAGCGAATCCCACATGGAAGGAGGCTCTCGTGGCACCGCTCGGGGAGGCTGAATTCGGCAACGTTTGCTCCTGACCCGGAGGAGGTCTCTGGAACTGAACCGATGAGAAGCGGCTTAACGTACATCGGGTGGCAGGGAGTCCGCAGCCCCCTCACCCCCCCGGGCACCTGACACCTGGGTCCAGAGTTTCTTTCCGCCGCTCCAGTGGTGTACCGTGTTAGTGCCAGTGCGCGCCCAGTGTCGTGCGACCCTGTGTAAAATTCTTTCCGCCGCCCGCGCGGGGCTGCAGGTTCGTTGCCGCGGCGCGACTACTCCCGGTTCGGGCGTCTCCTCGATGTTTGGCGCGCCTGCGCCCGCGGCGGCGACAACCTCCCTGTTTGGGGCGCCGGCGTCGGGGGCAGCGCCCGCCACTGGGCTGTTCGGAGCGCCGGCGGCGCCGGCTCCCGCCGCAGGCCTCTTCGGGGCGGCGGCGCCGCCGCCTGCCGCCGGCGGCGGGCTCTTCGGGGCCCCCGCCGCGCCGGCGCCGGCGCCCGCCACCGGCCTATTCGGCGCGCCTACGCCAGCACCCGTGGCCGCGCCGTTTGGCGGCGCCGCTCACCGCGTTGCCGGTGCGTCAGCCCGTCCACCACCCTGTGTGAGGCCCGCTCGCTGGCCCGGTAGGCACCTCGCTCTTCGGCGCCACTGCGCCGGTGCCGGCCCCGGCGCCCGTCGGCACCTCCCTCTTCGGAGCCGCGCCCAGCGGTGGCCTCTTTGGCGCTCCGGCGGCGCCCGCGCCCGCCGCCGCCGCGCCCGCCGCCGCCGCGCCCGCCGGTCCGGCGGGCCCGGTGCAGGCGACGGACGCGGACATCTTCGGCGCCTTCCTCGCGCAGATGGGCAAGGCCTGGGACGCGTCCGACTACCGCATGTGTTCCTTCAAGCGCGCGCTTGCCTCCCCTGCCGGCCGAGATCGGCCGAGATCAGCCGAGACCAGCCGAGACCAGCCGAGACCAGCCGAGACTAGGCACGTCTTCTTCGACGACCTGTCGACCGAGGCGGCGGACGGCACGCTCGCGCCCCCCACGGCGCAGGAGCTGCAGGCGAAGCGCGCCGCCGCCTTCGCCGCTTCGGACGAGGCGCTCTGGTCCCGCGCCGACGTGCGCAGCGCCTAGATGCCGGCGGCCATATCTCGGCTACATCTCGGATGTATCTCGGATGTATCTCGGATATGTCTCGGCTCCATCTCGCCCGCACGCCCAGAT
>NW_005200680.1:224074-226398 GCF_000372725.1 Emiliania huxleyi CCMP1516 | reverse complement strand
CCCCCCGGGGGGAGGGATCTCAAGGGAAAACCCCCCCCCCCTTTTGCCTTTTTGGAGGGGGGCTTTTGTTCCCCCCCCCATTTGCCAAGCCTTAAAATCCGGGGGGCCTTTTTTGGGGAAATTTTGGGATGTTTTTGGAATTTTTTTGGGAAATTTTTGGGTTCCATTTCCCCCCCCCCCCAAAATGGGGGGGGGGGGTTTGGGGTTTTTTGGCCTTCCCCCCCCCCCCCCCCCCAAAAACTTCCGCTTCTTCCGCCTCTTCTTCCGCCTCTTCTTCGGCTTCCCCGGCCTCCTCTTCCCTTTGGCACCTCCTCCTCCTCCCCGCAGGACACCCGCCCCCATGGCCTCTTTTGCGGCAGGTTCACCTCCCCCCCCCCCCCCCTTTCCCCCGCAGGCGCACAACCCCGACCCGAGCCGCTTCTGCCCCGTCCAGCTCACCGGCTTCCAGGCGCTGCAAGAGAAGAGGAGAGAAGAGAAGAGGAGAACGTAGCTCACCGGCTTCCAGGCGCTGCAAGAGAAGAGGAGAGAAGAGAAGAGGAGAACGTAGCTCACCGGCTTCCAGGCGCTGCAAGAGAAGAGGAGAGAAGAGAAGAGGAGAACGTAGCTCACCGGCTTCCAGGCGCTGCAAGAGAAGAAGAGAGAAGAGAAGAGGAGAACGTAGCTCACCGGCTTCCAGGCGCTGCAAGAGAAGAGGAGAGAAGAGAAGAGGAGAACGTAGCTCACCGGCTTCCAGGCGCTGCAAGAGAAGAGGAGAGAAGAGAAGAGGAGAACGTAGCTCACCGGCTTCCAGGCGCTGCAAGAGAAGAGGAGAGAAGAGAAGAGGAGAACGTAGCTCACCGGCTTCCAGGCGCTGCACGAGCGGCACGCAGCGCAGCAGCAGACCGCCGCACGCGTCGCCTCCGCCCTCCACTCCAGCTGCGACGACTTGCGCGCCCTCGAGGACGAGCGCGAGGTGAGCGTCGCGCTGCGGCTGCGCCACTGCCAGTCCAGGCACGGCGAGACATTTCCGAGACACGTCCGAGACACGTCCGAGACACTGCCAGTCCAGGGCAGCGAGTTCTTACCGCCCCCGGCCTCCACCTCACTCCTTTGCTTGCTGCGAGAGAGGAGAGTTGTGCGGCCGCAGGCAGCTGCTCCTTCCTAGACACTCCCTAGACACTCCCTAGACACTCCCTTGACACTCCCTTGACACTCCCTTGACACGTCCTTGACACTCCCTTGACACGTCCTTGACACTCCCTTGACACTCCCTTGACACTCCCTTGACACTCCCTTGACACTCCCTTGACACTCCCTTGACACTCCCTTGACACTCCCTTGACACTCCCTTGACACTCCCTTGACACTCCCTTGACACTCCCTTGACACTCCCTTGACACTTCCTTGAGTGGTGTGCGGCCGCAGGCAGCTGCAGCTCTCGCACCGCATCGTCGCGCTCGCCGCCGCCGTCGAGTCGTCCCGGCTGGCACGCGCCGAGCCGCGCGGCGGCGGCGAGGCGCCCCCCTCCAAGGGCGAGCGCGCGTGTGGAGGTGTGTCGGAAGTGTCTCGGAAGTGTCTCGGAGGTGGGCTCTAGGCGCCCCTCTCCAAGGATGAGCGCGCGTGGGTCGACAGGCTGCGCGGCGTCGCGTCGGCCGTGCGGCACCCGTCTCTAGAGACACTTCCGAGACACTTCCGAGGGGAGGCACTTCCGAGACACTTCCGAGACGCTTCCGAGACACTTCCCCGAGAGTCACGCGCTCGAGACGCCCCTGCGCGGTGCCGCGCCCCTCGGTCCTCACGCAGTCCGCCCAGCACCGCGTCCCCCCCCGGGGGGGGAGGGGGTCCCCGCCCCCCTCATCTCGCTGTGCCCACACGCTACCAGGCAGGGCAGGGGGCTGTGAATAGAAGAGCTGTGAATAGAAGAGCTGTGAACAGGCAGCCCGGGCAGGGGGCGGCGCGGCTGCACGCTCTCGCCTCGTCGATTGCGCTGCAGGGCGGCGGCGGCGCGGCGGTCGGCGGCCGCGGCGGCGGCGGGGCGGCGGCGGAGCTCTCTCTGCCCGTTCTGCGCGAGTGGCGCGCGCCACATAGACGCCGAGAGGGGGGGGGGGGGGAAGGGGGGGGGGGGCGGCACACGGGTGCTGCCCGGAGGGCGGGAGTAAAAAGGCAATCTGGGGACACAGCTCCCCCGCTGCAGGCACTTTGCTGACGCTACCCCCCCCCCTTCCCCCCCCCCCCCTCTGGGGGGGTTTGGGGGGGGGGCCCCCCCCGCCGAAAGGGGGGGGGGGGGTTCCGGGGCGCCCCGGGGGGGGGGGGGGTCTGGAAATTTTAATTTTGGGGGGGGGGGG
>NW_005200680.1:209198-222749 GCF_000372725.1 Emiliania huxleyi CCMP1516 | reverse complement strand
AGGAAAGAAAAAGTAAAAGAATCAAAGGACAACTAAAGAAAGTAAGAAGAGTAATAAAATCACAAAAAAGAACAACTGAATAGATGCATATATGACAAGCACAACAAAATTGATAAAGAAAAATTTAAGCACCAAAAAAAAAGAAAGAAAAATAAATAAAGCAACGTAAGACAAAGTCAATTGTACAAAAACGTGTAAGAGCAATCCTAGAAAGGATTAGAGACGGGACAGAGACAAGTGCGAACAAAGAACAAAACATGTCCGTGACACGTCCCTTCAGAATTACCGGAGAGGTGACGCGACCAGGAGGGCGACACGGCGGCAGCGGGCGCGAACGAGGCGGCGCGTGAGGCTGGCTTCTTTAACGCCGCCTAGAAGGTTCCTAGAAGGTTCCTAGAAGGTTCCTAGGCGGCGCGGGAGGCTGGCTTCTTTGATCGCGGCGGCGAGCTACCCGAGGTGGCGGCCAACGTGCGGTTGCACCGCGGCTGGTTCGACGCGTCGCTGCCGGCGTTCTTGGCGCGCGAGATGGCGGTGGGGGAGGTGGCGCTGCCTCTGCACGTCTCCTTCCTGCACATCGACTGCGACCTGTACTCGTCGACGCAGACAGTGCTGCGCTGCCTCGCGTGCGCCATCGGGGTCGGCACCGTCGTGGTGTTTGACGAGTGGTGCGGCTACGTCTATTCACAGCTCTTCTATTCACAGCTCTTCTGTTGACAGGTGTTTGACGAGTGGTGCGGCTACGTCGGCTGGGAGGAGCACGAGGCGCGCGCGTGGCGCGAGTTTTGCGACGAGCACGGCGTGCGCTTTCAATGGATTGAGCCGCCCTCAGCTGCAGCATCAGCAGCAGCAGCAACGGGAGGAGGAGCAGGAGGAGCAGGAGGAGGAAGCTCCGGTGGTGAGAGGTCGACGACTGCGGGCGAGGGAGATCAGGCGGAGGGCGGAGGTGCGGGGCCATCCAAGGCCCTGCTTGTCACGGCGATTCGACCGCAGCAGCAGCAGCCACCGCCACAGCCACAGCCACCGCCACCGCTGCGCCCGCCGGCGGCTGCGCGCAAGGACAAGCAGGCGTCCAAAAAGAATGGCAGCAGTGCTCAAAAGTCCCCCGCGTCGGCCGCGGCGGCCGAGAAGGTGGCGGCGGCGCAGCAGGCGGCACGGGAGGCGGTGGCGGCGCGTGAGGCGGTGGCGGCGGCGGCGGCGGCGGCGGCGGCCGAGCTCGAGCAGCAGAAGCAGGCACTCGCGGCGGAGGTGCACGCGCGTCTTCGCGACGAGGCGAAGCTCTTTGGCGACGAGGGCCAGACGGGTGACGGCGGCGGCGGCGGCGGCGGCTGCTGTGGCGGCGGCGACGACGACGATCTCGGGGCGCTCCTCGACGTGGAGACGCTCGGCAGCTGCCGGCCCGCCGACGCCGACCCGCGCAGCCCTCGGCACGAGCGGCGGCCGTTTGCATGCGCGGTGCGCGTGGCGGTCGCGGGGCAGAGCGTCGAGATGGGCGTCGAGCAAGGCCAGGCGGTGGTGGACGAGGTGGTCGCGACGTTTGCGCGCGGGCCGACGGCGACGAGCGGCAGGGCGCTGCGCCCCGGCGCGCAGCACTGGGTGCTGTGGCGCAACCTCGGCGCGCACTCGCTGCGGCTGGAGCCGAACAAGTCCAACTCGATCGTGTGGCTGAACAAGGCGCACGCGCGCAGGTCGGAGCTTGAGTCGTCGTGCGCGTGGCCGGCGCAGCGCGCGCTGCTGCGCAGCGTGCTGCCGCACGCAGAGACATGGGTGAGCCTGCTGCAGCGGGCGCGCGAGGACGGCGGCATCGACATCAAGGACGATTGTCGCCTCGACGACCGCTCGGCAAAGTGCCACCAGGACGGCAACAACTCGGTCGCCAAGGGAAACGTTCCGCTGGTCCGCCTAGCGCTCAACGTCTCATCGGCCGCGTCGGGCCGCTCGCTCGACTACCTTCAGCTCTCGACCGACGGGACCTTCGTCGACGGAGCCGCGCGTGAGGCGGCGCTGCTCCACTCGGTGTCGCAGCACCGCATGTGGCACGGCGCCGCGCAGACGACCCACGGCTACGTCCAGGGGGTCTCAAACTGCTGCCACGGCTCGTCTGCCGGCACCGGCCCGTGCCTCAAGCGCATCGTGACTGTCTTTGCGCTGCCCGACGACCACCCGCTCGCGGCGCTCACGGCGGCGCAGCGGCTGCGGCGCATCGGCCTCTCGGTCTTTGCCATCGACCCGCGCCACCAGATGCGCGGCGCGGCGGGTTCTGCGGTGGCGGCAACGACGACGACGGCGCTGGCATCGTCGCCAACACCAGCAGCAGACGTGGCGCCAGCGACAGCGGCGCCCGGAGAGGACGCGAGGCCGCAGCCGCAGCCGCCGGCGGTGAGCAAGGCGCAGGCGGCCAAGGCGGCCAAGGGGCAGCAGGCGGTCCTTCGCTCGTCGACGCACCGCGCCGCCTACTCACGCGGCCGCAAGGCCGACCCCGGCCCCGCGGTAGCCCACGCGGCGCTGCCCGCGGCGCTGTGCGAGCAGGCGACGTTGCGGTACGACTCGGCGACGCACGACTTGCGCGGGGCGGTGGTGGGTTTGCTTGAGCGTGCGGGAAGCGGGGTCGGCCGCTTTGAGGACTTGTCGCGCGACGGAGACAACGGCAGTAGCATCAGCGGCGGAGAGACGCGGCGGCGGCTGGAGGATTTTCGGGTGCCGGCGGAGGCGCTGCGCGGCTCGGGCGGCAGTGCTGCCGCTGCCGCGCAGCAGCACCTCACCCTCGCCCTCGCGGCCGACGCGCCCTTTCTGGCGGCCTTTGAGCATCTGGTCGAGATGGTAGTGGTGCCGAGCCTCAAGGCGCGTCTCGTAACGGCCGGCGCGTGCCACGCCCCCACGACGTTTTATTATCAGTATCCGCCGACGCTGCGACTGCAGCCGGGGCCGAGCTCCCGCACAGTGCGCCCTCACTCGGACGCCGAGTACGGCCACCAGAGGGGCGAGATCAACTGCTGGATGCCGCTGACGGATAGATTGCTCACGAGGACGACGCTGTGGGCTGAGTCGCACGAGGGCGCCGGCGACGACCACCCGTTTGAGGTGGACGTCGGCGAGATTGCTCTCTTCCACGGGACAGTCTGCAAGCACCACGTGCCTGCCAATCCGAGCGAATGGACGAGGGCCTCCCTTGACTTCCGCGTGGGCATTGAGGGCTACTTTGATCCGTCCTGGAGCATGAAGGGGACGAAGCAGGACCACGGGAGACGGACGGTGAGACTATGACAGGAGCTTGCCATGTGTGGTGTGAGGTGTGTGACTCTGTAATACCTGTTCCACACATCACACATCTTCGAATCCTGGAAAGCGGCGCTATGTAGAATTCTTAGACCGCTCGGTGGAAGGTGCCCCGCCCCCTCTCCCCGTCCGCTCAACAAGACGGCCACCGCCGCGGAAACGCTCGTCACGCCGTCGCGCGTCTTGGTGACCGTCTTCCTTACCACTACGGTGAGCTGCCCTACCTCAAGGAGCGCCTCGACGCGGCGCTGGCGGCGACGGCAGCTGCTGCCTCTGACGAGTCCGCGTCCGCCGGCGGAAAGAGGGGGGGGGGGGCGTTGTGCGGCGGGCGCAGAAGGCGCGACGACCTTCTACTACCAGCACCCGCCGACGCTGCGGCTGCAGCCGGGGCCGAGCGAGCGGACGGTGCGGCGACCACGACGGCGAGATTTCGCCGCTCCCCGGCAGCTGCTTGAGGTGCGTGGCGAGCTTCCCCTTGCTGCTAGGCGAGTACGGCCACCAGCGAGGGGAGCTCAACTTTATTTGGTTGCCGCTCACGGACCCGAAGCTCACGCGCACGACGCTCTGGGTCGAGTCGCACGAAGGCGCCGCCGACGACGCGCCTCTCGACGTCGGCTACGGTGAGGTTGCCGCGTTCCACGGCAGCGTGTGCTCTCACCACGTGCCTGCGAACGAGAGCAGACACACGCGCGTATCGCTCGATTTTCGCGTTGGTGTTGAGGGATTCTTTGACCCGCACTGTGGAGCATGAAGGGCACAAAGGAGGACCATGGCCGGCGCAAGGTCGTGGTGGACGCTTCTAGATGAGAGGAGCCGGTGGTACATTCGATCATCTTTAAGGTCCAACCTCCGAAAGGTTTTTACTGTTGTGTGTTGTGTGGTGAAGTCTCTGTGGCCTGTGGGCGCGTCCCGCGGCCGCGAGACTCGAACTCTCAGAGGGCTGAGGGCAGAGGGGACGTCAGAGAGACGAGTTCGAGAGTGAGATCTGAGAAGACGTGTTCATCTCTCAAAGGATAGGCGAGCCCCGCGCGGGGTCCGCAAGAGCCCGAGGAGCACCTTGAGGCCCTCGTCTTCACTCAGGTTGGCGTACTTGCGCGCAAACCTAGCAGAAGCATTGACGAGGCGTTCCGCGACATACTACTACCGGCGGGTACTTGCGTCGGCGTCTCTTCGCGCGCACCAGTCGGCCGGGACAAAGCGGTCACGCAGCACAGAGGTGCTATCGACGCCGTTGAGGCGGCGCACCCACGGGTAGAGCGGGGAGTCCACGAGCAAGCCACGGCCCTCGGCTGCGAGGCACGGATACAGCGAGAACGTGGATGGGTTGCAGACGGCGGTGCGCGAGAGGACGAGGCGCGAAAGGCTCGCGGCGACGGAATCCTGTGATTTGGGGTGGCGGGCGCAGTGAGGCTCCGATTCCATCGCCACCACGAGCAACCGGGGGGGGGGGGGGGGGTCCTGGTTGCGTAGCGTGAGTCGAGCCCGCGGAAAGTCTTCCGCCAGAGCCTTCATGAAGTCGGCGGCGAGTCGCTCGCAGAAGTAAGAAGGCGTGCAACCCGACTGGCCTGCAACAGAACCACGAGCGATGAAAATGCCGCCCGGACCACCACCTCGCATTACTGCCCGGTATCACTGTGCATCTACCTGCCCTCGCCTTCCCGGCACGCGCCCGATGTGCGGCCTGTGACGATGCCAATCGATGCGACCGCGGGGGGCAGGACGCGCCGGTAGACGTGATAAGGGACGATGCCGTAGCCAACCAGCCGGGGCAGTGTGAAGACATCGCCACACCGAAAGTAGATTACAGCCTCATCAAGCTCAACCATGGGGTGCTCGTCACGCCAGCGGCGCGCCATCGCGCGCAGCTCTCCGCGGATGATCGGAGCAAAGTGCTCGAGCCCCGAGGCGCAAGAGTGCGGGTAGTTGTCGCCGAAGCGACCTCCTACGTACCGGCGAGCGGTGCGTCAGGCTGCGGCTTGCCCATCAGCAGGGAAGATCGAAGATCGCCTCTGCTGCACAGCTCACAACTCTCGTGCAGTTGTAGCTGCGCCTGACGGGCTCTCCCGCCGTCCAGCCTCTTCGGTGGAGGATCGAGTGTGCTCGAGGTGAGGTACTTGAAGACGCTCGCGCCGCCAAGCTCCGCGGCCTGGGCTTGCCCTGCAGTGCATCCGGCGTCTTGCATTGAGCAGGAGCACACGGACGGTTGGGGCCATCTCTCTCGCTTAAAGTCTTCCCTCAAATGTGATAGCAGCTGCGCTCGGGCTGAGATCAGACGCCTTGGTCATCCGGGATGAGGCGCCTCTTGCAGAAGCCTGGCCGCGGGTCGAGAAAGGGCAGTCTCGCCACTGCAGCGATGCCCCGCACCATAAAGTACTGCGAGAAGGAGTTTCCGAGCGCGCCTGCGAGCGCTCACGCTCGTGTCGTCTGGGCCAACGTGTGCGGGACGTGCTAGAAAGAGGGTGGAAGCGCGCGGCACGCCCGCGAAGCAGAGGCCGTAGAATCCTGGTCGCTTGTGGCACATCGGGGCCCAGCTGCTGCGCGGCAGCGGCCACCTCGGGCGCCAGAGGGAGGGGGTTAGAAAAAGAGGACGCGTTTGTGGCGTCCGTAGCAGCAACAACAGCTGCCACCTCAGCTGAGGTTCGAAGCGAACTGAGCTGTGGTTGCGCCCCTTTGCCAGGAGCAGTGGACACAGCTCGCTTCGCAGCGCCGCCGCTGCCTCGCCTCCGCTAGTTCGCAGTTGGAGAGGAGGGCAGTCGGCAGCCGGGTTGTAGAGGCGGGTGTCGCCGCGCTCTCTCTGCGCGGCGGTGGGCGGCTTGCGCGGCCGCGGCGGCTGTCGGGGTCGGCGCGAGCTGCTAGTTGACATCGCCAAACGAGACGACCTAGCGTCACGGCGGCGAGCGCGCGACGAGAGAGGCGGCGGAGCGGGGGAAGCAACAACGAAAATCCGTCTCAGACACGCTCAAGTTTTGGCGCCGAACGAATCGCTGGATGTGAGCACCGTGGCGATGGCGCTAAGAGGTTCCTCTTTTCCGCGCCCCCCCCCGCAAGGCGGCGCGATACACACGGTTACCGACTGCCCTGGATGTGAGGCTGATGACGCACTAGTGCGCCAAGTGCACTCCAAGTGCTCCAAGTGCTGCTCCGCGCCGGTTGGACGTTGCACCCTGCGCGACCCTCCGAGCGCAACCGTGAAGTACAGTGAAGAGACCCGCCGCCAGGCGTTACCATGAGGCAAGGCATGTCCATGAGCTGTGAAAAGAGGAGGCACTGGCCAGTGGTCTTTTTACTGTATGCTCGCGCCCGGCTCGCGGCATATCTCTCGATATGGCAGACTCCAGCTCCCCAACTAAAATCTACGACGTACGGCATAAACACACCATGGAGCACATGCAGCCTACGTGCACCTCCCCCATCACTTGTGTTCTGCCGGACCCAGGATCGATCGCCGCTTCACCAGCTTGGCCTCACTGGGAGTGGGTGGCTCGTCGCGCAGGAAAGTGCTCGACCGGCGCCGCAAGAGCGGCTGTGCGCCGGGCGCCGCCGCCGTCGCCGCCTGCCGCGGGAAGGGATCGACGGGCGCTCCCGCCTCCGCCGGCGCCGGCATCATCTGCAGCGAGAGGTAGGTGTCCCAGAAGTACGAGACTAGGTTGGACACCGCGACGCGGTACTGGAGAGGCACCACCGCTTGCTGGAGCACCTGCACAGGCGCCCACACCCACACGGACGCGCACCACGTCGAGAAGAGCTCCTCATCGAGCTTGGCGCGGATGGCGGGCAGCGAGGCGCCATTGGCCAGGGCGCACCAGCAGAACATGGACCCGATCATCAACGGGCCCTGCACGGTCTGGTCCACAAAGAGCTTGATCGCAAGCGGCCGCAGGCTCGCGCCCGGCAGCATGCGCTCCATAAAGTTAAACCAGTGCGTCAACAGCGGTCCGACCCACAGGCCGCCCACGGCTCCGAACTTGAGCGCCCGTTCGACGCGCTCTCCCACAGCTCGTGGCTCGGCCTCGATGGCCTGTGCTGTAAGGTCGCTGAAAGTATAGGTCACGCCGGTGCCGACGGCTTTGGTGGAGTAAGGCGCTGCCGTCAGCCGCGCGTTGTACCAGACGATCAGGCGGTGCGTTGACGCTCGCAGCATGTACGAGCAGAGAGAGGCTTGCTGCAGTGACGGGCGGGGAGGCAACTCGGGATAAGCTTGTCGCCGGCAACTCGGGCAGGACAAGCTTATCGCCGAGCCCGAAATCGCCGAGCCCGAGCTATCGCTCGTCAGAAAAAAATCAGCAAGCGCTCCAGTAGTGCGAGGAGAAGATGTGTGTGTGTGTGTGTGTGTGTGTGTGTGTGTGTGTGTGTGTGTGTGTGTGTGTGTGTGTGTGTGTGTGTGTGTGTGTGTGTGTGTGTGTGTGTGTGTGTGTGTGTGTGTGTGTGTGTGTGTGTGTGTGAAGAGGCAGACGCCCAAGGGTGAGCGACGGCTAGCAATACTCATTCACACGCAACACACCTTCCTTCCTCGTTCGGGCGGGGGCGACGAGCCGCCGTCGTCCTCCCATCCCTGCGCTACGGGCGGAAACGAAGACCGCACAGTCCACACCACACACACACACACACACACACACACACACACACACACACCAAGGGCTCCCCAAGGGAGGGGTCTGGTTATAGAGTTGTTTAGGTATTGCTAAAATTCTCTCTCCGGGGTCTCACTTTCGCAATGAAACCACCCCGGGGCCAAGCGGCCAACCCTCTTCGGTTTCGTCGCCAAGAGTGTACTCTTGGGCCCCGAACCCGAAGAAAAAAACGTGTACCCCCTTGGAGTGTATCTTGAGTGTTGCTCTGGAGCGTCCGGTTCAACACGCGCTCGCGCGCTCGCGTCTGCTGGCGCCCAGAGAACACGTTGCACCTCATGCTCCCGGCGGAGCCCAACTGCTCGCACTCGACAAGGCAGTCCATCCACTCGCGGCAGCTGAAGTCGAACTTCCACTCGATGCGGCTCGCGCCGGATTGTGAGCTCGGCGAGCGAGGTCGGAGAACGACCTTCAGTTGGCCCAAGCCGCACGCCACTGAGGCAGAGCGGCAGTGCGCGTACGACGCCGTACGCGGACGGCCACTCTGCACCGACCGCAGCGCCGCATTGCGACCGCAGTGGCTCAGCTCAGCCAGGGCTCGCTCGCCCAAGCTCGGAGCCGCCGCCGGTCATGGGCAGCAACAAAGATTTGACGCGTCGCTCGGTGCAGGAGGGCACTGCAGTAGAGGTGCAGAGGCCGTCCGGCGCGCGCGCGATGGGCTACAGCTTCATTGGCAGCTACCAGAGCGCGTCTGGAGCGCTGCCATTGTGTGACCCACGTCCAAGCGGCGCTTCCGGCCTGTTCCGCGCCTCTTTTTACGCTTTTCATTGGAGAGGGGGGGACGAGGTCTCATCAACTTCGAAACCGCCTTTGAAAGGGGGGGACCTGTTGCACGCCAACCGTGAGCACCGCCCAGCCCCAGCCAGTCCGGACAAGGCGCAAAAACAGGCATTAGCGCCTCTCTCGCGTGGGCACTGACGGCACTGGCGCTGGTGTACAGACTGTATAGACTACACACACGTCAAAAATATGAGCAGCAGGAGCCAGTTTGGCCCCCCGCGGCCCTCCGCACCGCGCCTAGCGCCCAGCCGCTGCACGCACTGCGGGCGCGGAGGTCGACTATCGCCTCTCGGAGAGGCGAGCAGCGCGGCGCGAGCCGGCAAAGCGGCGCGGATCCGTCCTTGTCCACCACGAGGACTTGCCTCAGCCGCTCAGAAGTGGCCTGCAAGCGTGCGGCCGGCGCTGGTGAGCGTGAAGGATCGCAGAAAACTCCCTTTTGCCCGTTTTGCCCCTTGTCAGCTGACCTTTCCAGCGATGTGTGGCGAAGAACCGACCACGCCGCGCATGGGTGTGTTCATACTGGTGGACAACACCACCTAACCGCGGCTATTTGAGTCGCCGCGCCCCCAGAGCCGCGGAAGCCTGGCGCAGCGACGGCGCTGCGGCACTGCGGCGTCGCGGCCGCAGCGCGTGAGGCGCGGCGCGTCAAGTCGCCTTCAACCGCTCCGGTCCGCTGCCGCAGGGCACAGGGATGGCGCTGAGACGCTCGGGTGCGACATGAAGGCCTTAGGGCGCGCGCTCAAGCCGCCGGCCGCGCACAGCGATTTTGAGCTGTCCGTGGGTGGTTCACGGTTGGCGTGCAACAGGTCGGCGGAAATGCGTCCGTCCCTGAGAGGGTTGGGAAGGGGGCGGTTTCACTGCGTTCCAAGTGCTCCAAGGCCTGGACGACGACAGGACCATCCGATTGTGTTACTTTTCACTAACAACGAAGGCGCTCTCAAAAAATGTCAACGCCCCTCACATGCACTTCCCGGAGACGTGCCATGCGCCGGGCCACATATGCCGGCGATCTTCGAGATCAGCTGCCTTAGCTCAGCCCCGCGGCCCTCGACAGGGCGCGCCCTGCAGCTGACCCCACCTCCCAGCCGGCTCCAAGCGAGGCCGCGCTCGCGCCTTCGATGGCACACTTCCCGACGTAGTCCGCGACCGACGATGGGCCAACCCGAACGGGCGGGAGGAGGCGGTACATGCGTAGAGCCGAGGCCACTCGACCAATGACGGCCTGCCACTCCTGCTGCTCATGCTCACTGCCTGCCACGAGGTAGATCTGAGTGCACCCGTCCAGCCCAAGCCACTCCTCCCGATGGTGGCTTGGGCTCTTCCGCGGCTGGTCGTTCAGCCTGAGTAGCAAGGCGTGCCGTCTTCCCGCCTGAAGTTCCGTGGGAGTGCTCACCTCGAGCACGTCAACCACGCCGAGCTTCGCCTCAAGCGCCGTCGCCCCCGCCGAGGCGTTGGGCAAGAAGTAGAGTTCGCTGTTCTCGAGCACCACCCACTTGTTGACAGCGCGCGCGGCGGGGGCCGGCGCACGGTCTCCGGCTACGAATGCGACGCCCAGCGTGCCAGCGCGCTGCTCCGCGGACGGCGCCAGGTGGGTGGCGATGCGAGATCGCGCCTTCGCCGCAGCTGCGACGACGGAAGCGGCAGCGGCAGACGCGGCAGCGGCAACGGGCTCGGCGATGGACTGGGCATCTGTCACCGCCTCAGAGGCGTACAGAGCTCGGGCGATCACGGAGTTTGGCGGCGCAGCAGCATGGTTGGGGTAGGCGTGCAGGATGGTGCCGAGCGGCGTGGTGCGCTCGTCCTTTCCCCACGGCGGCCCGGCATGCGCGGTGATCTGCTTGAGCGACGAGTTCCAGTAGGCGTGCACCGCAACCGTACCCTCGGCCGGCTGTTCAAAGGCGTAGAACTGTAGCCCGCGGCGCGACTCGCCCTCCCACGCGGGCGGCGGGTGGATCGTCAGTCGGCGGTCGCGCTCCGACCACCAGTCGTAGACGGGAACTGCCCCCGGAGCCTCAGCAGCCAACGCAACAAACTGCAGGTTCTTGCGCTCCTCTCGCCTGCCGTAGCTTATCGACCACGGGTCGCCGGCGTGAAATGTGAGCTGGCGAAGCTCGGCGTTCCAAAAGTCAAACACCTCGACCAGTGGCGGTGGCGGGATCGCGACGGGAATTCCCTCGGCGCAAACGGGGGGTGCGTCGGTGTCACAGCGAGTCCCTTTGATGGGAGGCCCCAGGGTGGGGGCCACCTCGAACCCCCGGCCAGGGATTCGAGCGGAGGGTGCCCCGGATTCGTCTATCCGTTGGGCCCCGGCACCTATTTTAGAACTGATCACTTTGCTCAGCAACCGTCGGCCGCCGCTTTTTAGCTGGACGGCGGTACGCTGCGCCGTCGCTCTGTCGTGCACGCTCTCGTGCCTCGTTGTTGTGACACGGGAGTAGAGTCGAGAGGTAGCCCTCGACGAGACGACCGGCGCCGCGATGCCAGACCTCACTGCCGCCGAGCTCAGCATTCCGGCCGAGCAGCACCCCGATCCCGCAAAGCCACTGGTGATACCCGTCGACTCAACAGTGGTAGGCTCTACCCTGCGCTTCATTCCGTGGTCTGTGGTGGGCAATCCGGCCCTCCTCCAGCTGCCCCCTCCTCCTCCGGGGATGCAACCGTCGTGGGTCCAGATTCCGCAGTGGGTCGCCATCAGTGCGCTGCTCGCCTTCAGTGAGCCCGAGCCCGCTGTGGCCACCCACTTTGACAGGCTCAGCGTCTTGCGGCTGGCCGTATTGGCCGCGGCCTGGCGCCGCATCCTCGGCGCCTTGTCCGACCTCGGCGTTTTCAGCACGGTGCACGTGGATGAGGATGCGTTCCGTACGGTGTGCATCCAGGCTCTGCACTCCCGCCAAATCCCGGTGCCCGAGCTCTATCTGCAGTGGGGCGATTTGGGATACTCTGAGGCTATCGTGCCCTTGGGACCAGCGCCATCTGCAGAAGCGAAGGCCGTCGACTTCTTGCAGTACGCGACGGTCGGGGCTCTTTGCGACCCTACGGCCGACGTCCCGTTCGCAGCCCTGTCTGACATGACCCGCTGCTTGGGGCCCGTCTTCACGGCGGCGGCGCGCGTCGATCCCATGGGGAGCGCCGTCGTGGGGGCTGCATCGCTCGCCGCCGCCGCTGGTCACATCACTCCGCGAGCGAGCGATGGGCATCCCGCCCTGCTCTCTCGGCATGTGCTCAGCATGCTAGGAGGCCTCCCGAATCTTCGACCGCTGCCTCGAACTATGCCGTCGGCTCGCGCAGCCGGAGCCGCTCACTCTGGTGGCGGGCGGATGCGTGACGGTGGCCCAGCCGGATGGGCCAGAGCTCGGCGGCGGACCTCGGGAACTCGGTCCCGAGAGCGGGCGCGCGGCCGGCTCATCTCTGCGCCTTCCGTGCACGGGGGTGCTTGCCAACATGATGGTGCACAGCGACCCTGCTCGACCCTCCCGACCCCGAGACCACCCTGCTTTCCCCATCTTGCTCCTCCTCCTCACTCTCCACCTCCCTTCCCGCCTCCTCCGCCACCTGGTCCGGCTTGAACGACACCGGGAGCACTTTGAAGTCCCCATTGTCTCTCTCTCTCTCTCTCTCTCTCTCTCTCTCTCTCTCTCTTGCGTTTGTTTCTAACATCGAAGGCTAAGCTCAAAAGAAAAAATAGAGACCCCAACCGAGCCGTCGACAAGGAGTCCAACCCGAACCAGCGGGGGGACGGCGTCCTTGGCAACTGGACGCACTCGGCACGCAGGATGGTGTTTGACGGCACGACCATCACCGCAGTGCAGTTCCGTAAAGGCATGCTAGGCCCGCTGGCGAGAGGCAAGCACCTCGCCACCGACTACGCCGAGGAGGCGAAGCGGAGTGCCAAGGCCGCGGCGTGCGCGGCCAACAACTACGACTTCATGACGTGGGCGGCGAGCACACGCGGCGGCATTGGCCGCGAGGCGGCGGAGTGGTTCACCACCGGCTTCGCCGCCAAGGTCGCCCTGGCGCGCTCCGACGGCGAGAAGTGGCGAGTGCGCAACGAGCGCAAGCGCCTCCTGCAGCAGCACTCGGCCATCATTGCGAGGCGCAACTGGGAGATCACCCAGCGCAACGCGTGGCCGAGGATGGGCGGCGTGGCGCCGCGAGCGCCGCCAGTCGAGTAGTAGCGGTAGGGAGTAGAGGTAGTCGTCTCAGTAGTGTCCTGTCAGAGCGTCCCGTGTCGGTCAAGCAGCGTCTGTCGGATAGTAGGAGAGAGTGTGTCGTGTGTCGTGCGGATCAGTCCTGTCTGGGTGGGGGGGGGAAAGAGACGGAGAGGAGATTCATTGAGCCTTGGCACCAGCCGGGCAGTGGGTTTGGCCCTGGCATCAGCCGGGCATGTTGTTGATTTGGCCTTGGCATCAGCCCTGGCAGGCGGGCACGCGGGACATGCACAGGCGCCAAAGGGGCGCAGAACCGACCTAACCCGTCGGAGGTGGGGGGAAGGGAGTACCGCCGGGTTCCCCTGCGTGAGCGCAAGAGTAACCCAAAGAGGGCTGAAGATGAGCGGTGCGCGCAGGGGTCGGCGTGACGGGGCGAGGGACGCGCCGCGCGGGGCGCCGCCTCACCGGCCCAAGTGGCGCGGGGCGAGGCGGCGAGAACCGAGCGAGCACGTCCTCGTGAGCCCCGTGGCTCCAACCAGGCCCTTCCTTTTTTTTGAGCAGGTGTGACGCCGCGCGAGCGACGCTCCGAGATCGCCCGAGATAGCGCGGCGCGGCGGTGGGTGAGGTGAGGGGGGTGGGGGGGGGGGGGGGGCCCCCCTGCCCTGGACCTCCCAAATAGCGCGAGATTGTGCGAAATCCCGCGGCGCGCCCCCAAAATCCCC
>NW_005200680.1:207128-209098 GCF_000372725.1 Emiliania huxleyi CCMP1516 | reverse complement strand
TTGTTGAGCCAGGACTCAACATACTCGGGCTTGCGAGTCCCAAACTGTCACTCCCCTTTCTGCCGGCCGGGGTGGGGCGCGCGCGGGGGCGGCGGGTGTGCGCGGGTGTGAGGGATGTCTGTGAGCCCGAGAGCGATATGCCATGTCCGCCTTGCGTTTGTTTTCATAACATCGAAGGCTAAGCTCAAAAAGAAAAAATCGCTACCAGGGAGACCCGCGTTCCAGCGCTGCTGGTTGCCGCGGCGCTTCAGCGAGCCCTCACGGCACGGGAATGCACCCGCACACCCTCCTCTCGGACAGCGCGCCCGACTCCTCCTCCGATGCTCCCACGCTCGAAAGCCTGCCTCCAGAACTGATTGCCGCCATCGGCGCGCATGTAAAGCTGCCGTGGCTCGGCCGCTTTGCGTGCTGCTGCGCAGCTGTTGCCGGAGCCGTCCGCCAAGCCGAGGAGGCCTGGGCGGCCGTGTGGGCCTCCTTGACCGGTGGCGTGGCGCCCGCTCCGCTCGGCGCCCGCGCGGCGGTCCGGTCCTTGCTCACGCTCGACCAGGCTCACTGGCGCTCGCTGCCCGGATCGAGTGGCGAAGCACCGGACTGGCGGCAGCACGGCTGCGTCCTCACCTGCAGCGGCGGCACGCGGCTCATCCTCTTTGGAGGGCGCGACGGCCGCCGCTTCTTCTGCGACACGTGGGCTTGCGACCTGGCATCCGGTGCCTGGGTGCGGGTGGCGGCCCATTCGGACGCTCGCTGCCCGTCGCCGCGATGCTTCAACAGCGACTCTGGCGGCGGGCGCGTGCTGCGGAGCGGCGAGGAGGAGTGGGCAGTCTTGCACGGGGGCCTCTGCGCGCCTGGCTACCGCGACAGCCAGACCTGGCTCCTCGGCCCGCTGTCGCACCCGCCGGAGGAGTGGTCCTGGCTGCCCGCCTCTCCGCCAGATCACGTCGAGGGAGCTGCGCCGGTGGCTCGCTTTCACCACACCCTGACTCTGCTCCCGCGCCGCGAGGCCGCGGGCGACGACTCGCTCGCCCTGCTCGGCGGGCACGACCGCACCATCTCCCCGCTCCTCGACCTCCGCCTCTTCTCCCTCCGGCACGCCTCCCTCCCGCGCAAAGCAAGCGGCGTAGCGGCCGCCTCTGTCTCCGTTGGCTGGAGCAGATCTACGCACGTCCTCGGGCCGGCGCCGTCGCCTCGCGCCTTCCACTCCGCGGCCCACTACGACCACCCCGCCGCCGGGAGGGGCCTCCTCCTCGCTTGCTGTGGGCTGGGGCCTGCGGCGGTACCATCTCCCCATATCTCCCCATACCTCCTCCTCGCCTGCTGCGGGCTGGGGCCTGCGGCGGGGGGCGGGGAGGGGGGGTACGCGGCCCTGTGAAGAGAGGAGCTGTGAGCAGAAGAGCTGTGAACAGGGCGGGGAGGAGGTGTTCGCGGCTCTCGACGACACGTGGGCCTTCGACCTCAGCTCCGGTCGGTGGCTCGAGCTGGCCGCCAGGCTGCCGCATGGCTTCGCCCGCTCCCGCGCCGCCCTCGCCGTCTCTCGCGACCGCCTCCTCCTCGCCGGAGGATGCAGAGCCCGGTACGATCTCCCCACATCTCCCCACATCTCCCCATACCTCCTCGTCGCATACCTCGCCGGAGGCTGCAGAGCTTGGCCCGCCGCGCTGTTGGCCACCTCCCTCCCACGCTCCCCCCGACCCTGACCCGAGCCCGCTCCTCCTCTGCCCGGTAGGGCTCCCGCCCTGGCGACCTACCTCCCCCTCACGCCGGGCCCCGCCTTCGACGACGTCTGGCTGCTCGACCTGAGGAGGGCTGTGAACAGAAGGGCTGTGAATAGAAGGGCTGTGAATAGGTCTGGCTGCTCGACCTGAGGAGAGGTCTCCTCCAGTCGGAGCTAGGACCTCGCCCTGCGGCTGCCTTGGAGAGTTTGCTACAAGCAATCTCTCTCTGTACTCCAATGCACGAGCACTAGGCCTCCG
>NW_005200680.1:206138-206820 GCF_000372725.1 Emiliania huxleyi CCMP1516 | reverse complement strand
CTTGACAAGCAGCCTGGCGATCTCGAGGTGACCATTCTGGCACAGCGGCGTGAAGCCGTCAGCGTCTGCTTGGTCACCGCAGCGCCGGCGGCGATCATCAGACGGACGCAGTCGATCGTGGCGCCGTTGACGTCGACTTGGTTGACCGCCGCGCTGGCCTCGAGAACCCGAGGAGGGCGCGCAGCGCCCAGGTTGCGCTGGCACACGGGCGGCTCATGCGAAGAAGAATTCTTAGAACGCAAGCCTGTCTCACAGCACACTGGCACGACAAGGGCGCGGACTGGCGCGGACTGGCACACACACCGGCTCACCACCGGAGCCGCCTAAGCAACTCCGTTAAGAACGGCAATGCACTCCGCACCATGCACAATGCCGCTCTCCCCGCACGCTAGCTCGTTCGTTCACCGTCTGCCACGCCACGGCGGTGTGGAGGACGACAGACAAGCGCTGCATCTGCAGCCCGTGCCAGTTCTTGGTGGTCCATGTGACCTCGTCCAGGTGCTGAGCGTGCGAAAGTTTGTTGCTCAGCTGGTCCGCCGCCTCCCTCAGGGTGCTGCGAACCTCCTTTCCAAAGCCTCCGAAAGCCTCAAAATCAAACAAACGTAGATCGCAATCCTGCTCCCGCGCAAAGCGGTAATCGCCATCCAGCTGCTGGAGCTTTCCCTTGGGGGCATCCTCCTCC